>NC_090655.1:113797044-114097044 GCF_040937935.1 Hyperolius riggenbachi
CAGCACTGTCTAACTTATAAAAACATCCTGGAACCATTAAGAGGCTCTAGGAGGACGTTTTTATAAGTCAGCATGTCATTAAGTATATATTAATAAATCCTAATTAGTTTTAAAACCTAACCTCTCTCAGTCCTTCCTGATGCCTAACCCAAACCATCTAACCCTAGTCGTTCACACTAACCTCCTCCTATTCCTCAATACGCTGACCCTCCTAATCTATTGTCTGACCCCTAGCTCTTACTTAGACTTTCTTGGCAGTCATTTGTAATGTTTGCAGCTCTATAACTTCCTAGCACTGGCATTCAACTGCTCAAAGTCGGATAGCTCAGTGATCGATTCTTCTTTGATAGCCAACATCCAGTATTTGACAGCCAAGCATCAGTGGCAGATAGCGGTGTACAGGGGATCAGATGTATTGGGCACTAAGTTCAGCAGCCTTGAAATAGCCACAATGTTGAATTGCAGTTACACAGCATCAAGGTGGTAACTTGGACACCCGATACTAGAAATGATAAATGACTATTACTAGCTGATCAGCTATTACATTTTTACTTATTACTAGCCGACTGGCCATCACTAGTACTACGCATAGCAATTAATTTATGAGGGGGGGGGGGGGGGGGGGGTTTACTGTTTGCCATTAGGAAAAAAGGAGGGGGGGGGGGGGGCTGGGGAAGAGTTTGTTTTTGGCAATAGGCACTAGAAGAGAAGGTTAGTGTTATACATTAAGAGGGAGGTTAGGGTTATGCATTAGGAGGGGTGGTTAGTGTTAAAGAGAATCTGTATTGTTAAAATTGCACAAAAGTAAACATACCAGTGCGTTAGAGGACATCTCCTATTACCCTCTGTCACAATTTCGCCGCTCCTCGCCGCATTAAAAGTGGTTAAAAACAGTTTTTAAAAGTTTGTTTATAAACAAACAAAATGGCCACCAAAACAGGAAGTAGGTTGATGTACAGTATGTCCACACATAGAAAATACATTCATACACAAGCAGGCTGTATACACCCTTCCTTTTGAATCTCAAGAGATCATTTGTGTGTTTCTTTCCCCCTGCAGCTATCTTCCACTGAAGTGTCAGGCTGTTTCTTCCTGCAGAGTGCAGACAGCTCTGCCTGTATGTAATTCCTCAGTATGTGAAAGCCCAGCCAGCTCAGAGGAGGATTTATCCAGCTTGTAAAAGATAAGAGAGAAGAGAGAAGCTGCCCTAATCTAAATAATACACAGGCAGTGTGCAGAGAGGGGCCTGGAGGGGGAGATGCATCACAGAACCACAACACTGAAGAACTTGGCAGCCTTCCAGACACAGGCTGACAAGTCTGACAAGAGAGAGATAAGTTGATTTATTACAGAGATGGTGATAGTAGAACGTGCTGCAGTAAGCCAGAACACATTAGAATAGCTTTTGGAACTTGTAGGATGATAAAAAACAGGATGCAATTTTTGTTACGGAGTCTCTTTAAGGTGGCCACACACAATACAATAAAATGATCTGATTTTACGACCATTCGATAAATATGATCGGATCTCCCGAAAAAAATCGAAAGCTTTTTTTCTTCATTTGACTGAAAAAATCCGGTCGGAATTGCCGTTTTTTTACAAATATTTTTATCGATCCGGAATGCTGGAATTTTTCTTCTATTTTCCTAAAGATTGTATGGTGTGTGTTACATTGTTAGTTTATGAAGATACACACCCTAGTAATTTTCTCAGAGTTTCCAATCATTTTTATCATAATTGGGGAAAAATTGAACATGTGTGTGTGATACATTGGTCAGACTTTTGAAATGTTACAATCAGTCAATTCAAGATCGCAAATCTTGAATTGAACAGATATTTTAAAAAAACTGTATGGTGTGTGGCCACCTTTAGGCATTAGGAGGGGTGGTTTGGCCTCGTTCATATTAGACGCGTTGCAGTCTGTATTTACGGAGACAAACATGCACAAAACATCAAAAGTGCAGTCTGATATTCACATTACATGCATTGCGTAGCAGTGCGCATGATCGCACTGCTGCCGTGCGTTCATGCACCCTACGGCCATATATACAATGGGCTTGTATATATGGCCATGAGGCTATGCTATATTGAAAAAGAAAAAAAATGAAAATGTATGAATGTATTTTAATTGTATGTTTTGCACTACTGCACTGTAATTCTCCTCTGAAGCTTCCAATAGTTATGGGAGTGAAACATGTCAGGCTAGGTGGAGGGTGGTGTTGCGTATGAATATGCATTCATTTTTATGTGATTTAAAGGGGAAGACATCCTGCAAATACTGAGGCTATATTAATCCTAATAAGGTCTTCCGACATTTATTTACCTCCTATTTCACATGTTAAGTAAACCAAATAGGCAATACAGGCTGTACCTGAAGTTTTAAATGTTTTATTTAAAGTTAAGTTTTATATAGCTGTATAGCTCTCTGCAACAAGCATAAATAGTGTTTTGTATGTTTAGAGTTTACTGCTGGATTGTTTTGACAGACCGAGCAACTGTAATTCAGTAAGTACTTTTGTAACTAAAGACGACTAAAAATTCCCCATGTGGAGACAGACCAGTCCAAAACCTGACAGATCTGTCAGATTTGACTACCTACTGTAAGAGCCTGTACACATTGCTGCACTTGCGCTGCGTTTTTAAAATCGCTTGCAATTTATAAATCGCAAAGCCTTGAAAATAGAAAAAGTGTACAGGTCTTCACGATTTTTCAAAAGACCTTGCGTTTAAAAAGTTAATGCGATTTTAAAAGCGCAGCATTGTGTACAGGCCTAAAGGTCCATACCCACTGCAAGATTGCATCATTCATTTTCACAGAGGATTGATCGTTCCTCGCAATATCTTGCAACTATCATTTAACGAAACCGACAGGGGAAACAGTCAATCGTTTTAAAATACTGTCATGACAAACACCATTGTTCAATTTTTCGATAAAGTCAATAGACTTAAGTAGAAAAATTGTTTGGTTTGAACGAACCATTTCCAATGTGAACATTCCCATCCCGTCCCTGTCCAATCGATCAAGATGTGACATGAAATTCATCTCTTAACTGCCAATGCTTAGGAATTTTAAGAGACAGCTGAAGTGAGAAGGATATGGAGATTGCCATATTTATTTCCTTTAGTCATAGACTAAAACTAGTCCTTGGTAAGAGTACTTGTAAAAGGTACAGACCGGAACAAGGAACATCTATCAGGCCCTAGGCAATGTAAATGTGGGTACGTGTAAGAGTGATGTGCAGGTAACTCTGCAGGGGAATGAGGGCATTCTTCCTCTATTACACATTCTTCATGCACAATCTGAACCAAGTTTATGGGTGATAGACAACACCTCTGTGTTCAATGTGCACAACATTCTCAGATGTCGCATATGTAGAGTATAGTATTACTGTGTAACAAAGTAAACCTGAGACAGATGAAAGTAAAGTTTTATACATACATGGGGCTTCCTCCAGCCCCCTTCAGGCTAATCAGTCCCTCGCTGTCCTCCTCCGCCACCTAGATCTTG
Source organism: Hyperolius riggenbachi (assembly GCF_040937935.1). Taxonomy (NCBI): domain Eukaryota; kingdom Metazoa; phylum Chordata; class Amphibia; order Anura; family Hyperoliidae; genus Hyperolius; species Hyperolius riggenbachi. The sequence goes on from NC_090655.1 coordinate 113,800,553, forward strand.
TGGTATGAGTCCATGTACTTGAGCCAGTCAGGTGTAGTGCACCTATTGCGCAGGTGCAGAATGCTCCTGGCTGTGAGAGAGGCACTTGGCCGGACTGCGCTGACTGGCTGAATTACCGGGACTCATAGCAGAAGATCCAGGTGGTGGAGGAGGACAGAGAGGGACCAACTGGCCTGAAGGAAGCCCCAGGTATGTATAAAACTTTTTCATCCGTCTCAGGTACCCTTTAATTCATAGTCACCAAACCAAATTTTAACATATCAAATTATTTGATTTTATGAGCAAAGAGAGTGCATACATTTGCATAAATCCGCATCGATGCAGAATTATTTCCATCTCATTGACCATCTCTATTAGTGACACGGCTACACATTAGGCTTTATTCTTACAGCATAGATGTTATTTAGTATATATAAGAGATTCCTGTGTAAACATTATATATATATATATATACTATGTACAGTCAATCAGATATGTATATTTGACTTTAAAAATACGGGGACTGCTTTATTGAAGCAGCACAAGTAACTAATTTTGATTGATTTATTTCATTTTTGTTGACTAAGTGTTACGGTGTGTAGCAGCGAGGATCTGAGTACTAGTGATCTGCAGTATCACCAATAATACAGATACTATATGATTATTAGGTGATCTGCAGAATCACCAATAATACAGATATAGTAGAAAGTAACAATAAGAACTTTATTGAACGTGTGTGGAGTGATTGGTGCACACAGTAGTACTCTGAAAATCCCTGCGCTAACCTCCCAGACAGGAGAGATCAGCTGAGGACTTCAGGAGTGACCTCACCAGTGGCAATCGGCCCACTGGTGAGTAGGAGAGTCAGGCAGAAAAAGGTCGGCAACAGACAGACCGATCAGGTACAAAATCGGTGAGGAGAAATCGGAGTGAGAGGCAGGCAGAGAGTCGGCAACAGAATCAGATGGCTGAAGTACAAAATCAGAAAGCAGGCTAAGAGTCTAAGGTCAGGCAAGGTTCGGCAACGGTATCAGATAGGCGAAAGTACAGAATCAGAGAGCGAGAGAATAGTCAGGAACGAGCAGAAGTCAAACAGGTAATAAATACAATTCAATCAATATCCTAATCTAGGTGTGAAATCCTTCGCATCAACACCTGGGATCTAGTCTAGGGTCTGAGCGCTAACACACACTGGTATTCTAGACAACAGACAGCGAGCTACTGACCGCTCGCTGTCTTTATGCTGGCAGGGGAGCCCTGAGTCAAGCCCCCGCCAGCCGGCCAATCAGGGGCGAGGAGCGCTCCCTGTGACGTCAGCTGACCTGCGTGTCAGCTGACTCGCCTCCTGGAGGCGTAAATACCGTGACGCTGGCCGCGCGCGTGCACTAACCTAGTAGTGTGCGTGGGCGAGAGGGCCAGCGCACGGAGGAGCTGAGAGAGCGGCGCTGACGGAAGAAACGGCGTCCCCGCCCCGCGTTACACTAAGCAGATCTATTACTGTATATATAAATTATTTATGATGACTATTATCTGAGAAATAGAACATTTTATCATATTTTCTATTTTAATTACAGTTTAAATTCATTAGGAATCGGTGCATTTTTTTTTCCTGACTCCAGGCACCCAAAATTGCTCCGACTCCAACTCCACAGCCCTGTAAAAAAATTGCACTGCTTTTAGACCCTAAAACCCGGAAATAATCATACCGCCAGGGAGGTTAAATATACTGTATGTTGGTCTGCTTTCATATCAAGAGGACAAACAGAGAAGCAAACCAAAAAACACAAACTTCACATTTTTGTACAAATATATTTTAATGCTTTTTAAGTTACAAAGGGGATAGATTTAGTGGTTTGCAAATTACCATTAGTAATTCACAAGCTCATCTACCTGCGATCTAAACCAGTGAGAATTTTCAATACAAACTAGAATAACAAAACATTACAAAAAGTATAAACTAAAAAAAAGCAAACCAAAGATAAGTTACAAAATTAGATATGCCAAAGACTCAGAAATCTTTACCATATGTCCAATTCATTTCTGATATTGCATACAAAAGGTTTCGAGTTTGCTGAATACTGTATGTATGCATAGATCATCATCAGTTACATCATGTACCTCACCAGATCCTGCCCAATCACGAAGCAAAGTGCTGCTCAGCGTACAAAGCCAGAAGAGCCAATCAGATCTCAGTTTCCTGGACCTCTAAATATCTGTGGGTGTTCCTTACATTACACAGCTTTGCCTTCCTAATTAGATAAGCTCTTTCAGTTTTAGGCTAAATTGCAGGCACTCAGATAAACACGATATATGTGAAATATATTGCCAGTGAAAAGATTCCTAATGTGCTCCGCACAATGCAATTTCACGTCCTATCGACTGGTAATCCGACGGGAAGTTGTATCGTCTTTACACGTCCAAACTGCTCCTGATCAATAAGGAGATTGTTTTTTGATTGATAACTTCGCAACAGATCGGACATGTTGTAAATAATCATCCAATTCCCGTCAATTGGACCAGAAGTTATATCACGTGTTCCCAGTATAATGCTATCCACAGTCTTAAAGCGTAATACGCAATATAAGCTATTGTACCTACTTGATTTCCTATCTGCATGTTTGGCCAAAGCCCCTCCCCTCAGCCTGCTGATTGGTGCAGGTCAGAAACTAACTGGTTACAGAGCAGAATGTTGAACTCTAGTATGGGGGTATACAAAGAACTATGTATTAAAACAGCCAGAAGCACCAAAGATTGATCTTTTTATCCGCTGTAAAAGCCAAAAAGATCAAAACTCAGACGATCAATGGAGTTTACGTTATCAATCTATTAATAAACCATTCAAACAATAGTTTACTTAGATGGTTTGGAATATGGCCCCCATTAGACAGAGAACTGTGCTAAGCAGTTGGGGATTACAGAATACTACCATACAAGAGGTTACAGGAAGCAAATACGGTCAGGTACTTCTACACTGCTTCTATTCCATCCCATACCAAGCAGCATTTGGAGTCTAACGTCTCTTACACACACTGGATAGTTTTGTCCAAGGCGGCCAGTCAGGGCTGCCTCTGCTGAGAATCTAGCATTTATACAGGTGCCCTGATACATTGGCAAGTGCTTCAGAGTGTTATATCGTCTCGGTCAAGTGCAGGCTGCCGATTGTCCTCCTGCTTACCCCTCCCCACCATCGTCCTTCCTCCTCCCGCCCCCAGCAACAGAATGCCTCGCTAGCCTGTAGGAGAGCGATGAGTCTGTACAGTACTTCACCTTGAACTGTCACCCGAGAGATTGAGTCCCAAAATAGGATTTAACATCTCTGCAATTGCTTGGCATGCTCTTTCATCCTATTTAATGGAGGAACTCCACCTACCTAACATGAAACAGTAAGTAAACTTTATAAGAATAAACCAAAATTATCTGTCACAGTCCAGAGAGAATTTAATATCCAATGTAATTTATATCCTATTGGACTGGCCCTATGAGGATCTCATCTGTGTACAATTCACATGTCAGAGCAGGTTTTATTTAGAATGTAGTACACAGGTCGCACTGTTTGCATTGTCTTAGTTTTTTATTTTAGTGAGCATCTTGATAATCAATGTGTTCTAGGTTACTAATCTTATACTTACCATTAGTGCTACACCTACAAGTATCTCATGAGTTTATATTCTGTTCAGGTTCACCTTGAAAATAATTGCTATTTAAAAATGTCACAATGAGCGTGATGTTCAGCATCGCTGCTCAATGACCAGCAGAGGGCAACATACAGAAGGAATAAATGTCATTTTACAGTATTACTCCTCTAATGGCTGTGCACAATCACTGAGACCAAGTAAGACCTCTTTCTTCTATATTATACAGTACAGAGTTTAGGAGTGTCCATTGGATGCAAACCAGCATTCAACGTGTTGTGCAGATGCCAAAAACATACGATGGCAGTAAGGCTGGATGAACCAGAGGTGGGTTTGTGAAAATCTATTAAGACACAGAGGCATATTGTGACCAGTCTCTATGTCCTTCTATAGTGCCTCCAGCCCCCCGCTCTGCTGTCCCCCCTTATAAAAACTGCCAGGCTAGCAACACAGATTGTATTTTCCTTCAGGCTGCCACTCTCCCGTCTCCTGTATAGCGCGGCTCCCCGCATGTGTCCCTCCCCGCCTCTGTAAGCTTCCTCCAATTGGCTAACAGAGGCGAGGAGGGAAGGGACACAGGCTAGCTGCGTCCCTTCCCTCCTGTGTGTCAATAGCCTCGCGGTTTTTATAAAGGGGGGAAATCAGAGTGTGGGGGGGGGGGGGCCTCTGGAGGCACAATAGAAGGGCACAGAGGCTGGTCACAGTACACACAATATGCCTCTGCGTCCAATAGGATTTCACAAACCTACCTCGGGTTCTCTTTAAATAAAACTCCACTCTTTTCCCCCACCTCATTTGCACTTTAAAAAACAAAAGTTTGCTTTCTTAAAACGAAGTATTTGTGATAATTCAGGTACTTTGTTTTAAAAAAGCAAACTTTTGTTTTCCATAGCATTTTAGTAAGAGGGCTTTTAGAACCATTGTAGCGCCTTACTCACTCCTAGGAGTTCTGGTTCACCATGAGCTTGCTAGGTACTTAGTACATTTGTACTTTAACAAACGATAGTTTTTTTTTTTGTAGATCTTCAAGTAAAATAGAGGAATCTAATGGTTAACTAGATGAAGGTCTTGTTACGTGTACAGTTAGATCCATAAATATTTGGACAAAGACAACTTTTGTCTAATTTTGGTTCTGTGCATTAACACAACGAATTATAAATAAAACTAAGATGCGGGTGGACAAAATTAAATAACTGGAAATAAAAATGTATCAGTTCTGTGCTTCAGTTACAAGATGTATGTCTACATCCTCGTGGCTTAGATGAAGTCACAGAGGATGCAGATATACTGTAGTGGTTGGTGGTTAAACTCCAGGGGTGCTATGGCTGAATGCTTTGGTCATTGTCCATCTGTAGCATGTGACGTCGCCCAATCAATTTGACAGCATTTACCTGGATTTGAGCAGACAGTATGTCTCTGAACTCCTCAGAATTCATTTGTCTGCTTCTGCCCTGTGTCACATCAAAAACACTAGTGTCCCAGTGCGACTGGCAGCCATGCACGCCCAACCCACTACACTGAGTCCACCATGTTCTACAGATGATGTGGTATGATTTGGATAATAAGCGGTTTCACACGATCTCCATACTTTTTCTTGCCATCATTCTGGTAGAGGTTGATCTTGGTTTCATCTGTCCAAAGAATGTTTTTCCAGAACTGTGCTGACTTTTTTATTAGATGTTCTTTAGCAAAGTCCAATCTAGCCTTTCTATTCTTGAGGCTTTTGAGTAGCGCCTTGCAGTGCACCCTCTGTATATAGTTTCATGCAGAATTCTCTTTATGGTACACTTGGATATTAATCCACCTAACCCCTGGAAAGGGTTGTTCACTTGGTTGGCTTTGTGAAGGAGTTTCTCTTCACCATGGATTCTGTGATCATCCACCACTGTTGTCTTCTGTGGAGGTCCAAATCTTTTTGCATTGCAGAGTTCACCAGTGCTTGCTTTCTTTTTCAGTATGTACAGTACCAAATTGTATAACGTAAAGGAGAACAGAGGCGCCAAAACAGTAAAAACAGTTATTAAAAAGTTTAAAAGTGCTTAGGAGGCAGTGGTGGACTTGCCGTACCTCCTGCAAGTAGACACAATAAGCTGTGTATTTAAAAAAAAGGTTGATTTATTGGTACACTCCAGGGGGTAGTCGCAACACGTTTCGCAGGTCTAAACCAGCTTCATCAGGCAATAGTAAATAGGAGTACATGACAGCAGTCTGTCCGGGTAACATCCTGGTTTGTGAGTATATCGTTGTACGTATATTTTATATGTATATTTTATATAACCCATTGCCGCTACTTACTACACTATATTTGGCTCTCGGTTCTTTTTCTTTACATAGTACCAAATTGTAGATTTTGCAATTTCGTAATATTGCAGCTTAAAGAGAATCTGTAATAAAAAAAAAATCCATTTGGGGGATATTTACCTCAGGAGGGGGAAGTCTCTGGATCCTAACGAGGATTCCCCCGTCCAAGTTCCAGGGTCACCCGAAGTGCAACAAGGTAAATATTTATCTACTGCAATTCTGCACAGAGGCACTAGCCGCTCTTCATTTGGGTTTAAGGCGGAAATAGCCGGACCGGATCGATCCACTCTACTACGTAGGCGCGAGTCCTTTTACGCCTGCGCAGTAGAGCGGATACGATCAGGCTCGGCTATTTCCTCCTATCCCGAGCGAAGAGCCACTACTGTGCCGGATCCCAGAGATATAAATAAATCAAGCCTGGTTAAGCTTGTCAGGGGAGGATTCGGGTAGCCAGTGCTGGATTCCCTGAAGCTACAGGGGAGAGGGAAGCCTCATTGGGGCCCTGAGGCTTCCCCCTCCCGAGGCAAGTATCTCCCAGAGATTTTTTTTTCTTTAGAGTCTCTTTAAAGAGAATCTGTATTGTTAAAATCACACAAAAGTAAACATACCAGTGCGTTAGGGGACATCTCCTATTACCCTCTGTCACAATTTCGCCGCTCCTCGCCGCATTAAAAGTGGTTAAAAACAGTTTTAAAAAGTTTGTTTATAAACAAACAAAATGGCCACCAAAACAGGAAGTTGGTTGATGTACAGTATGTCCACACATAGAAAATACATCCATACACAAGCAGGCTGTATACAGCATTCCTTTTGAATCTCAAGAGATCATTTGTGTGTTTCTTTCCCCCTGCAGCTATCTTCCACTGAAGTGTCAGGCTGTTTCTTCCTGCAGAGTGCAGACAGCTCTGCCTGTATGTAATTCATTAGTATGTGAACGCCCAGCCAGCTCAGAGGAGGATTTATCCAGCTTGTAAAAGATGAGAGAAGAGAGAAGCTGCCCTAATCTAAATAATAGACAGGCAGTGTGCAGAGAGGGGCCTGTAGGGGGGAGATGCATCACAGAACCACAACACTGAAGAACTTCCAGACACAGGCTGACAAGTCTGACAAGAGAGAGATAAGTTGATTTATTACAGAGATGGTGATAGTAGAACGTGCTGCAGTAAGCCAGAACACATTAGAATAGCTTTTGGAACTTGTAGGATGATAAAAACAGGATGCAATTTTTGTTACGGAGTCTCTTTAAGGAAGGCTTTTTTTCACCTGCATGGAAAGCTCCTTTGACTGCATGTTGTCTGTTCACAGCAAAATCTTCCACATGCAAGCACCACACCACAAATCAACTCCAGGCCTTTTATCTGCTTAATTGATAATGACATAAAGATGGACTTGCCCACACCTGCCCATGAAATAGCCTCTTTGAGTCAATTGTCCAATTACTTTTGAGCCCCTGAAATGAAGGGATTTTGGAAGAAAAAAAAAAAAAAAAAAAAAAAAAAAACTTTAGTTGACTCACATTTTTATGCAATCGTTTTGTTCAGCCCACTGACTTGCAGCTGAAAGCCTGCACTTTAACCACATCCAAGGTGTTTCATTTAAAGTTCAATGTGATAATGTACAGAACCAAAATTAGATACAAAATTGTCTGTTGTATTGTAGAGTATATGTACAGTTATTGGGGACAGCCACAGCTGCTGATGGCAGATAACAACCGCCCGTGCCAAGACTCTAGTGTGTATACAGCGGACTGCTTCAGCAGGATGACAGCCAAAAAGCATTGTTTTCCCTACCTACCCCAGCCACCACATGTCACACCTGTGCTGGTCTGTTGGCCCTCTGCACCTCAGCATTGCCACAATGTCCTTTTCATCTCAAAATTCTGTGTAACCCCCAAGAACATAAAAAAATCATGAATGTTGTGCCACAATTATAAACAAGGTGCCCATCTTGTGGATGTGATAACTCCTGCTGACTCCCAAGTACCTCCAGTCACAGAATAGTTCAATATTTCCTTCCATGTGCCCAGGGAAAACATCTCATTATTACAAATTATTCTCATTGTATCTTGGATTTTTGATGTACAAAATTGCTGTATGGGTGTCCTCTTCCCCCCAGACTGACCCCATTTCCCACAACCTATGTTAAAGCAGGTCTCAATAATGGATTTCTAGACTCATTTCTGATGTCATACACCTTGTCTAAACAATTCCACCATCCATTACCATACGAGCAATAAATATTCAGATGCTGTTTACAGGTTAAAAATGCAAATAAGAAATAAATAATAATGAAGAAATGGGGAGACTTCAGGTAACTATCAGACTGAGTTTAGATGTGCTTTGCTGAGATCATGTGCTGGGGTGAAGTACAGAGTAAAAAAATAAGAAACTGCCCATACACCTTAAAGGACAACCTACCTAAGGAGGGATATGGAGGTTTCCATATTTATATCCGTTAAAACAATACCAGTTGCCCGGCATCCTGCTCATCTCTCATGCCTCAGTAGTGTCTGAATCACACACCTAAAACAAGCATGCAGTAAATGCTATCAAACTCAAGTCAAACATCTGCATATGCTTGTTCAGGGACTATGACTAAAAGTATTAGAAGCAGAGGATCAGCAGGACAGCCAGACAATGGGCACAGTTTAAAGAGGAACTCCAGTGAAAATAATTTAATAAAAAAAAGTGCTTCATTTTTACAATAATTATGTATAATTCATTTAGTCAGCGTTTGCTCATTGTAAAATCTTTCCTCTCCCAGATTCACATTCTGACATGTATTACATGGTGACATTGTTACTGTGGGCAAGTTATGTAGCTGTTTCTAGCTGCTCTGGCTATTACAGACAGCTTTAAACAGCCATTTCCTGTCTGTGAACATTGTTACATTGTGGCAGTTTGCCCAGAGTACCGCGGTATTCAGAGCCTCTTGTGGGAGGGATTTCAGCACAAAATTAGTCACACAGCGCCCCCTGATGGTCTGTTTGTGAAAATCATTCTATTTCTCATGTAAAAGGGGGTATCAGCTACTGATTGGGATAAAGTTCAATTCTTGGTTGGAGTTTCTCTTTAAAAGGAAATACATTTAGCAGCTTCCATATCCCCATCAGGCTAAGTTGTCCTTTAAGGAACAGAAAAGGGGTTTTTAATATTTTGAATAATTAACCGAGCTAGGAAGTGGAAGCCACATTTGTAATGGCCAGAGACTGTATTCAAGGTAACCCTTATGCTGGGCATACACGGGTCAATCCGGTGGCCGATTAGCCGCCGGATCGACTCCCGCCTGTCCCCGCTCGTCTACCCGGAGAGATTCCCACTCGTCCCCGCCGGCGCTTCTCATCTCCCGCTCGATTCGCTGCTATTGTCCGCCCGCGGGGGTCGAGCGCGGAATCGATCCCCGCGGTGATCTGACACGTCGGATATTATCAATCGAGCCATAAGGCTCGATTAATAAGCCTCCCTGACTGCCGTGTATGCCCAGCATTACAATACGTGCGTTCTGAAAATGCATTATACTTCTACTTTAAAGTGCATCTACAGGTAGAAAATGTAACTTGTAGGCAAAAATCCTCATACTGTCTCTACATTAACCTGAAGTGAGAGGGATATGGAGGCTGCCATATTTATTTCTTTTTAAACACCAGTTGCCTGGCTGGCCTGCTGATAATCTGCCTCTAATACTTTTAGCTGTCGGTGGCTAAAAGTATTAGAGGCAGCACAGTGGCGTAGTGGTTAGCATTCTGGCTCCATGGTTCAAATCCCAGCCAGAGCACTATCTGCTCGGAGTTTGTATGTTCTCTCCGTGGCTGTGTGGGTTTCCTCCAAAATCACAAAAGCATACAGATAAGTTAATCGGTTTACTCCTAAATTGGCCCTAGACTACAATACATACACTACACTCTATACATACATAGAAATATGCCTATGATTGTGAGCCCCTCTAAAGGTGCATACACACGCACTACAGCAGCCAAACGATGGGTCCGTCGACACCTCCCGCTGGGCGGGTTTTCAGCAGACTGTAATGCGTGTATGCACTGTCGGCGGACTGATAAGGCTGTACCTGAACGATCCGCCGGGCAGTCTGCTGAAAACCCGTCGCGATCTTGGGTGCTGTAGCAGGACAATGACCCAAAACACACCAGCAAATGCACCTCTGAATGGCTGAAGAAAAACAAAGTGAAGACTTTGGAGTGGCCTAGTCAAAGTCCTGACCTGAATCCTATTGAGATGTTGTGGCATGACCTTAAAAAGGCGGTTCATGCTAGAAAACCCTCAAATAAAGCTGAATTACAACAATTCTGCAAAGATGAGTGGGCCAAAATTCCTCCAGAGCGCTGTAAAAGACTCGTTGCAAGTTATCGCAAACGCTTGATTGCAGTTATTGCTGCTAAGGGTGGCCCAACCAGTTATTAGGTTCAGGGGGCAATTTCTTTTTCACACAGGGCCATGTAGGTTTTGAGGTTTTTTTCTCACTAAATAATAAAAACCATCATTTAAAACTGCATTTTGTGTTCAATTATGTTATCTTTGACTAATAGTTAACGGTTTTTGATGAGCAGAAACATTTAAGTGTGACAAACATGCAAAATAATAAGAAATCAGGAAGGGGGCAAATAGTTTTTCACATCACTGTATATAATAAACTTCTGGTATAGTAAACTGCTTAGCCAAGTCCCTTGAAGTTCACTATATAGGGATTCTACTGTATTGAAAAGGAGTTGCAATGACTGCTGCTCTGTGCAGGTAATCCCTCTGGCCTGTACTCCATCGTACGGTTGCCAAGCTTGCAAAGAAATACAGTTGGAGCTTACAGTCTATTTTGTCATTTATTAGGTGTCTGCAAACAGAAATACCGGTATAACTTCTGCAGCACTGATCTACATGTACGAAAATTCTATAAAGAAAGTGGAATATGCAATTAAAGATAACATCATCTCTGGAGCAGTTTCTGTACTAATCGCTCAGACTAAGGGCCTATTTCCACTGAGTGTGAAATCACTATGCGAATATTCGCATTGACACTGAAACCAATGCAGTTCAGTGGAGTGGTTTCAATTGAATGTGTTTTTTAAAATGCGTTCTGATGCAGAAAAGACATGAACTGCAGACATGCTGCAGATTATCACACCAGGCACTGTTCTGCATGTGATAAAAGGGAAAGGTCCTCCATGTGGATTTTTGCATTTGATGAACATTTTCACATCTGCTTTCACATTGAACCTGCTTCTTCCCGTTTCCTGTCACAGTGAGGTCATGTTGCTATGGAGAGTAAAAATCGACTGAAAAGCTGCATAAAAAAACATGCGTTTTCAGATGCAAAACTCACAGTATACTAATAGAAACAGGCCCTAAATCAAATAATGTGGTATGGGTAGCTGGTCAGACCGAGCTTGAGGATGTAAAAACTCACTTCTGAACAACATATTTTTTTTATAAAATGTAAAATACATGAACCTAAACATATAAAAAGTATGTTTCTTCCAGAAAAGTAAAAGTAAAAATTCCAAATGCTATTCCCGCCCAATGCCAGTCCATAGCGATCTGCATTCATGAGGCATTTCTATGGCTTACCGCCACACAGAGGGGCACTTCTGTCTCATTCACACTGAGTTCAATTCTACTTATGGTATATAAATAATGGACACTGATTTAGTGCTGTGTTTTTCAATCACAAAATAAAATCCATTTCCAGTTTTTTATTTTCACCTATAATCAGTGTTCTCCCCAGGCTCTTAGCTGGGTGCTCCATCCGGCTAATTTTGGTGAGAACCCGTCTGTCATCAGCTCGCCATCCTCCTCCTATGCTGTAAGCAGAGTTGCGCTGACCCTGCATTCTCCCTTGGCACCCCACTCGCTTACTTTTTCATGCCACCCAGCCGGAAAAAAAAAATCTGGGAAGAACACTGCCTATAATATTGCTGAAAATAAACCAATCTCTCTGTGTATTAAAGAGGGTCAATGTATCAAATACATAATCAAGTCACAAAAACCAGTATACTGATAATTCCCCCACACGACAGTTATAGTGTAAATTAGCTGGAACACAAGGTATCAGTATTCAGAACGCTGTGATTGTAGAAGTCGAAGGAACGATTCTGCGGTCAGCGGTGACCACTGGCAGGTTCCGGTGTCATATCAGAATGAATGTAGTCTGAGGAGGGGAGCATTAGCGAAGGGCTAATTTGTTAAGCGAGGACTTGCGTGGCACGTATGCCAATGGTGAGCATAGGGAAAGCTGTTATCTGCCTGTAAGAGCTGTGAATAGAAACAGAACAGTGTTCTATAGGTAAGGATACAGTCCCAACACTTTGGCTAAGAGGGTAAAAGCTGAAACATCACACAATAGAGTCTGTGCTGAGCCGTCTCTTCTTGTCAAGATTGTGCAGTAACTGCTTGCCTTTGGTTTACAGCCATAAATGGTGCTGGAGCAGCCGAGTTCATAGTGTCCTGTATGGCTGGGTCTTGTCCTTAAGGTAGTGGATTATCAAATACAGTGTCTGGGAGGATAGAAATCTTTAGCTTGTTCTCAGGCCAGCTAAATTCCTTTGGCAATTTCATCTGTGAAGGTAAAACATTACAAGTTAGATGCTATTGGATGGATGGCATGGCAATGGATAAATGTCTTGCACACACTTTTAGTAAGGTCGAGGTTAGTTAGGTTAGCCTGAGGCGATCAGAGGGGGTGGAAAATTTTTTTGAAAAATAGTGCTGCGCTGCCTCCCTGGCGGATTTAATTGACCGCTAGAGAGGTTAAACAATGAAGATTACCTGGCTGTCCTGATCCTCTGCTTCTAATACTTTAAGCCACCCTCAACAAGCATGCAGATCAGTCTATGGCAAATCTGGCAAGATTAGCTGCATGCTTGTTTCAGGTGTGGGATTTAGACCCTACTGACCAGAAAGATCAGCAGGACTGCCAGGCATCTGGTATTGTTTAAAAGGAAATAAACATGGCGGCCTCCATAGGTCTCACACCTCGAGTTCCTTTTAAGAAGAAAAATTTCTGCTTTGCAGTGTTTTATGCTGGGAATACACCATGAGATTTTTTTTGGCAGATAGATGGTTTGATAGATAATTTCCAGCATCTCCGATCTGATATTCAATCGTTTTTCTGATTGATTTCTTATAAAAGTGAATAAAATTGATCGGAAATACGATCGGAAAATCGATCGGACAGTAAGTCTGCTGAGAAATCTCATTGTGTATTCCCAGCATTAGTAAGGAAGCTTTTTGATCCTTTTTTAGCCCCTTACACACTCTTAGGCGTTCTGGTTCACCATGAGCTTGCTGGGGAATCTGTAACTTATCACAGGTGAACGCCACCATTTTCCAGCAGAAGAGTTTACAACACACTGATAAAAATACATCTGTTAGCTCATTAGATGTGCCCTACATGCATGTGTTTTTGCCCGTTGCCCCATCCCCACAGACAGTCCCAGGTGTCCATGGAATAGTCCCCTCCCAACTACGCTGAGATTTGATTCATTACAAGACAGCAGTGTTATTACTCTTAGCAAAAACATATTTCTGTGAATTCTAATTTCTCTAATGCAGCAAATGAGGTTGGATTACATTCCAGGCTCCCTTCCCTTCCAGTGATATAACTGGTTTGTTATGCATTCAGCTTGCAGGCTTACAAGTCTTTAACTTGGGTTAATAAATGGATAATTATGAATGCGTGACCCTGTTAGTGAGCAGGAGAAATGGCACACTCCAGCAAGTTCCCATGTTTGAAGAAAAGGCCTGAGGCTGCAGTGACTGCAGAAAGGCTGGCGCTTTACAGAACCCTCTCCTCCCCCTCATTTATACAAATGAGAGCTTACTTCCTCTGGAGAACTTAAATCTTCTAAGTCTTCCAGCATCCTTTCCACCAGCTCCTCTGTCAACAGAATCTGAGGAGATAAAACAGTTTCAGCCTTTTATTCTCTGCTTTCCATGTAATTGGCAACTATTTCATGTGATTTTCAGCAGCAAGGGAGGACATAAACCTGTCTGCATGGTGTTTCCAGACTGCACCACATATAAAACAGCCCTACTGACACATCACAGAGAGATCCTGCACACAGGAAGCCACTTTGAGGTGTGAAGCAATAGGAGAATGCAATGTGTGAATTCAATGGCAGGATTTCTACACGCTGGCGGATCTGTGCTGGCACTCTGTGTAGTCAATAGCTCTCTGGAAAGAGGCATTCACACTTAAAGTGACTCTGAAGTTGCACATAAAAGTGTAGCTGTGTGTAATTCTGCACCTTCAGCAGCCTAACACTCAGCAAGCACTGTTAAAACCGCACAGGAGATTTGGGCGCCACCATAGGCCGTAATAGGAATTACAACAATAGCTGTGCTCAGTGAGCGATTTTGGCGTTGTCAAAAAACGGAGCTCAAATGACTTCTTAAACACTAATTCGTCCACCAGCAATAGCTGGAAGCCGAATTACATCTTTCCCTCACTATCCATGGTGGCCTGGAAGGGGAATAGTAATTAACGCCGCCAGAACTTGTGCAGGAGCAGGGTAAGCCGTATATCTGGTGTATCCTGCGCCCAAATCTCCTAGCAGCTATTTAATAGATATGCAACACTCATGCCTACCCACCCCTTTATCAAATCCAGCTTCTTTCAGCCATGATAAGTCCCCAAAGGCCACTCAACTTTTAGGTATAAAATAGGAGCCACACCTTCTACCGGGGTCATAGACTTATTATTGATTAGAAGGCCAAATAGGAGTGAGTGTGTCCAGTTTGATGCTACCACCCAGCAGGGTACACCAAAGCCTGGTTTTATTAAAGAGGTATAGTTGGCTTGTATGAAGAGATGCTCAATGTGATGCAAAGGTCAACTTGGATTAACATTTTATGTAAACCATATGCAGTTTGAAAATGTCAAAATAGCTTCCTGATGATTTAGCTTGGTGTAGCTTCAAGCTGTATACAATTTACATGAAATTTGAATGTATGTAACAAATTCGTCTCAGTAGGACTAGTACTATACTTGCCTATGTTTACCATGTCACTTCAGGTATGCATTAACATGTTAGGCACCAATCTATGTAAAAGTGAAGGCACTCTTGTTCATGGCAAATGCAATCCACAGAGTTGCATTTTTCTGAGAAGTCTATGGTTTTTTCCACTACGGTAAGTTTTGTACCTCTGCATACTTTCCTTCCTCCTTGGAGATGAAAGGATACCCGAGGTGACATGTGACATAATGACAGACACGGGTATGTACAGTACCTAGCACAAATAACTATGCTGTGTTCCTTTTTTTCTTTCTCTGCCTGAAAGAGTTAAATATCAGGTATGTAAGTGGCTGACTCAGTCCTGACTCAGACAGGAAGTGACTACAGTGTGACCCTCACTAATAAGAAATTCCAACTATAAAACACTTTTCTAGCAGAAAATGGCTTCTGAGAGCAGGAAAGAGATAAAAAGTGTCAATAGTTCATAGATTGTAGCTCTGGCATATTTCAATAAATGTGTCACTGAGCAAAAACAATAAAACAGTTAAAACTTAAAAAGTAGTTTCAAACATAAAATAAAACTGTGGAATATCTTAAGTCATTTTTAGGAGAAGGAAGATCGATACAATCGTTTATTTTATTTGTTTATTTTCGCCTTGGGTGTCCTTTAAAGGGGCAATGTAGTGAGAGGGATATGAAGCATAGGGATGGTCAATGAGATCCAAATAATTTCAGGTTGATGCAGGGTTATGAAAATTTTGTAAGCACATTTAAGCAGCTTGAAAATGGACCAATCAAATTTTATTTCAGCAGGATATGATTGGTTCAATCTGCATATATGTGCATGCAAAATTTGCATAATATTGCATCAACTTGCATAATATTGCATCAACTTTCCATCTCATTGACCATCCCTAATGAAGGATACCTTTTTTCCTTTTCTAGTATGCCAATTTCCCAGCTGTCTTGCTAATGATGTCTGTAATATGTTTGGCCACAAACCCAGAAGGAGTATGAACATCAGGTGATGTGATTTAAGTCTGGCTACATTGACCACATGGTTGTTTCAGGTATGCGATTCAGATGCTACTGCAGCCAAAAGGATCAGCCCGAATAACATGTCATTGGCATTCCTTAAAGGGGAACTGAAGAGAGAGGTATATGGAGGCTGTCATGTTTATTTCCTTTTAGACAATACCAGTTGCCTGGCAGCCCTGCTGATCCTCTGCCTCTAATACTATTAGCCATAGCCCCTGAACAAGCATGCAGCAGATCAGGTGTTTCAGTGGTTCAGACTTATAAGTCTGATCTGACAAGACTAGCTGCATGCTTGTTTCTGGTTTTAATCAGATACTACTGCAGAGTAATAGACCAGCAGGGCTGCCAGGCAACTGGTATTGATTAAAAGGAAATAAACAGGACAGCCTCCATATACCTCTCTCTTCAGTTCCCCTTTAAGAGGAAATAAATATGGCAACCTCCATATCCCTGTCACTGCAGTGTCCCTTTAACACAACACTGCATTTTCCCATTTGTACCTGGCAGGAAATCCAGAGTTCCCCAAAGGCTATATACACTAGGTTCGGCTTTTAGGTTATCTGCTTACACAAACTATCATAATATTCAGGACGTTTCATACATTCCCGTCTGATTGGCAAGACTGGCTTGCATTCAAGGATGAAGTCACTTGACATGTCTGTAAAATATTTCATTTTTATATACCGATTTACAAACTCGTGTGTATTTTATATATCCTATCACTTCTGAAGCACGCTGCTGATGTAATATAAAATACTGTAATTAATGAATGGAGTATTGTTAAAATATTGTCCGTAAGGTACTACGGTAGTATAGCTGTGCAATGCATAAAACTCTGCATGGCTACTACAAATATCGTATGAATTAAAAGGAAGCTGTATAATAAGGAGACTGTATTTCGGGCCTGTACACACTGCTGCACTTGCGATGCGCTTTCAAAATCGCATGCGTTTTTTAATCGCAAGGACGTTTGAAAAATCATGAAAATCATCAAGACCTGTACACACTGGTGCAATGCGATTTTTCTATTTTCATGGAGGCTTTGCGATTTAAAAATCGCACGCAATTTTAAAAACGCAGCGCAAGCGCAGCAGTGTGTACAGGCGGCTTTACCTGATGAAAAAAAGAAACCATCATTTGCCATGATCACATCTAGCTTATTTTATATAAGGGTTCTGCTGATACCGCCTCACTATTTTCTCTGCAGTCTTCAGGTCAGGTTTTAGTATTGTGTAGATGGGTATATTGCAGTCTTCAGGTCTGCTTTACATTCAGGATTTAGTGCTATATAGAGAGGTGTATTTGCTCACTTGTAGCCAAGGCCCATGTGCTGCATATGGATGTTCTTCTGTAGCAAAGGCTCCTTCCACCCCCGTAGAAACAAAAGTGATGGCCGTGTCGCCAGTAATACTTTTATATGTAAAGTGCCGTCCGTGTAACAGTCTGCCTCTGCAATGGAGAAAACAGAAAATAAAGCCTATGTTGAGTGTTTTCTTGCATGCTGGTGGTTTAAAAGGCATTTTGACAAGTTTGAAAATATCACCTAGGAGAAAGAACAGAGGAGAAAAATTGAATTGCATATGGCCCCCCTGGTCTCCTCTGCTGTCTCCCCGATCAACAATGTCACACTGAGCATATAGCACATGGCGCTTGTGTGACACACACACACACACACACACACACACACACACACACACACACACACACACACACACACACACACACCTCTCTGCACTCGCAGGAGTAAGGGGACAAGACAGGGAGTCACCGCAGTTGGAGCAGGTGTGATTTGCAATACAAAGGCACATTTACATTTGTCGGACCGAGATTTTTTCAGCTTGCTTAAATTTCAGACCGAAAAACGGTCAAATTGTCAATCAGGCATGCTTGTTGTGGCACAGATTTGCATCCGATTCAAAGTTATCGAATTAGATGGTCGAATGGGCTGCAATATCTCTAGATGTATGGCTAGATTTATGTTCACAAGCAAAGAAATGGGCTAGCACCATCCACTACACAATAAGATATAGATCACAGTTATAGAGTGTGCAGAAAGGAACTAAATAATGATGCAAGCACAAACTAGAACAGGAAGTTCCCTAAAAAACCGCACCACTCAGTAAACATATTCAAAAATATAAATCATCTTTATTGAGCACAACTAAAGATAAAAACACTTAAAGGGACACTTAAGTCAAACAAAAAAATGAGTTTTACTCACCTGGGTCTTCCAATAGCCCCCTGCAGCTGTCCGGTGCCCTCGCCGTCTCCCTCCGATCCTCCTGGCCCCGCCGGCAGCCACTTCCTGTTTTGGTGACAGGAGCTGACAGGCTGGGGACGCGAGTGATTCTTCGCGTTCCTGGCCATAATAGCGCCATCTATGCTGCTATAGCATATATCATATACCATATGGCAGCATAGAGGGTGCTAATGTGCCTGGGAAGGCGAAGAATCACTCGCGTCCCCAGCCTGTCAGCTCCTGTCACCGAAACAGGAAGTGGCTGCCGGCGGGGCCAGGAGGATTGGAGGGAGACGGCGAGGGCACCGGACAGCTGCAGGGGGCTATTGGAAGCCCTAGGTGAGTAAAACTCATTTTTTTTTGTTTGACTCAAGTGTCCCTTTAAAACCATTAGCACGGGGGAACTCTATACTAATAATGATGATATAATATAAATTGTAAATGTTAACACAATGCCTACAAAGTGGAGTATAATTCAAATACCATACACAATAATATAAAGACTATATAAAAAGATGTCAGTTGAAAACCCCTGGGTAAACCACCAGCTACATGTGGATAGAGGTAAAAAGTGCATACATAAGTGCATAGAGGATGGATCAAAAAGTCATAACCTAGACCATCCACAATGTGAAATACAAACAGTGAACCATATAGAGCAAGATAAAGTGCATAAGTGGGTAAAAATACCCGGAAAGAAGCTGGAGCTTACCAGGGGATAGAGGATGTAGGCAAAGGACCGGTGTGCCCCGCGCTCGCCGTCGCGATTCGCTGCCTGCAATGCGCAGCTTCGTCTGGGCTCATTGTTGTGCTCAATAAAGAGGATTTATATTATTGAATATGTTTACTGAGTGCTGCGGTTTTTTAGGGAACTTCCTGTTCTGGTTTGTGCTTGTATGGCCAGATTTACTCTTTAGCAGGGTGTAAACTGTACACTGTAAAGGGTCAGCGCTACATAAATATTAATAAAAAAGTACACTGAACAATTTACTGGATGTCCCTCAGTGGGGCCAACAATGTACCATCCCGATCACAGACTAGGCTCAATGGAGATAAAATAATCCATGTAAGGAGTGTCCTAGTCTGGATTCCAATTTGGGATTCTTGGTGAGAATGTTAACCCACTAGAGATGGTCAATGAGATTAAAAATGACAGCTTCCATTCAAATTGAATGCCAGCTGTATGCAATGTGGTATTATCTCATTGACTGTCTCTAATAACCATTGATCCACTATGCTGCGCAAAATATTATACAAACACCACCTGCCATTCACTGCAGCACAGGGGTGACCTGATTAACATGTATAAATACATCAGAGGGCAATACAAAAGCTTGGCCGATGAGCTTTTTGTCCCTAGGCTTGTGCAAAGGACATGGAGTCATGATCTGCAAGAATGGTGGAAAAAAGGTTTTGCCATCTATGTAGGTAAGTGTTTTTTTTACAGCAAGAGTTGTTTAACCACTTGAGGACCACAGTCTTTTCGCCCCTTAAGGACCAGAGCCTTTTTCTCCATTCAGACCACTGCAGCTTTCACGGTTTATTGCTCGGTCATACAACCTACCACCTAAAGGAATTTTACCTCCTTTTCTTGTCACTAATACAGCTTTCTTTTGCTGCTATTTGATTGCTGCTGCGAGTTTTAGTTTTTATTATATTCATCAAAAAAGACATGAATTTTGGCAAAAAAAATGACTTTTTTAACTTGCTGTGCTGACATTTTTCAAATAAAGTAAAATTTCCTATACATTTGAGCGCGAAAGTTATTCTGCTACATGTCTTTGATTAAAAAAAAAACCATTCAGTGTATATTTATTGGATTGGGTAAAAGTTATAGCGTTTACAAACTATGGTGCCAAAAGTGAATTTTCCCATTTTCAAGCATCTCTGACTTTTCTGCGCACCTGTCAGGTTTCATGAGGGGCTAAAATTCCAGGATAGTACAAATACCCCCCAAATGACCCCATTTTGGAAAGAAGACATCCCAAAGTATTCAGTGAGAGGCATGGTGAGTTCATAGAAGATTTTATTTTTTGTCACAAGTTAGCGGAAAATGACACTTTCTGACAAAAAAAAGAAAAAAAAAAAAAAAAAAAAAAGTTTCCATTTCTTCTAACTTGCGACAAAAAAAAAAAAAAAAATGAAATCTGCCACGGACTCACTATGCTCCTCTCTGAATACCTTGAAGTGTCTACTTTCCAAAATGGGGTCATTTGTGGGGTGTGTTCACTGTCCTGGCATTTTGGGGGGTGCCTAATTGTAAGCACCCCTGTAAAGCCTAAAGATGCTCATTGGACTTTTGGCCCCTTAGCACAGTTAGGCTGCAAAAAAGTGCCACACATGTGGTATTGCCGTACTCAGGAGAAGTAGTATAATGTGTTTTGGGGTGTATTTTTACACATACCCATGCTGGGTGGGAGAAATATCTCCGTAAATGACAATTGTTTTATTTTTTTTACACACAATTGTCTATTTATAGAGATATTTCTCCCACTCAGCATGGGTATGTGGAAAAATACACCCCAAAACACATTATACTACTTCTCCTGAGTACGGCGATACCACATGTGTGGCACTTTTTTGCACCCTAACTGCGCTAAGGGGCCCAAAGTTCAATGAGTACCTTTAGGATTTCACAGGTCATTTTGAGAAATTTCGTTTCAAGACTACTCCTCACGGTTTAGGGCCCCTAAAATGCCAGGACAGTATAGGAACCCCACAAATTACCCCATTTTAGAAAGAATACACCCCAAGGTATTCCGTTAGGAGGATGGTGAGTTCATAGAAGATTTTTTTTTTTGTCACAAGTTAGCGGAAATTGATTTTAATTGTTTTTTTTTCACAAAGTGTCATTTTCCGCTAACTTGTGACAAAAAATAAAATCTTCTATGAACTCACCATACCCCTAACGGAATACCTTGGGGTGTCTTCTTTCTAAAATGGGGTCATTTGTGGGGTTCCTATACTGCCCTGGCATTTTAGGGGCCCTAAACCGTGAGGAGTAGTCTTGAAACCAAATGTCGCAAAATGACCTGTGAAATCCTAAATGTACTCATTGGACTTTGGGCCTCTTAGCGCACTTAGGGTGCAAAAAAGTGCCACACATGTGGTACCGCCGTACTCAGGAGAAGTAGTATAATGTGTTTTGGGGTGTATTTTTACACATACCCATGCTGGGTGGGAGAAATATCTCTGTAAATGACAATTGTTTGCTTTTTTTTTTTTACACACAATTGTCCATTTACAGAGAGATTTCTCCCACCCAGCATGGGTATGTGTAAAAATACACCACAAAACACATTATACTACTTCTCCTGAGTATGGGGATACCACGTGTGACACTTTTTTGCAGCCTAGGTGCGCTAAGGGGCCCAACGTCCTATTCACAGGTCATTTTGAGGCATTTGTTTTCTAGACTACTCCTCACGGTCGAGGGCCCCTAAAATGCTAGGGCAGTATAGGAACCCCACAAGTGACCCCATTTTAGAAAGAAGACACCCCAAGGTATTCCGTTAGGGGTATGGTGAGTTCATAGAAGATTTTATTTTTTGTCACGAGTTAGTGAAAAATGACACTTTGTGAAAAAAAACAAAAATCCAATTTCCGCTAACTTTTGACAAAAAATAAAATCTTCTATGAACTCATCATACACCTAACAGAATACCTTGGGGTGTCTTCTTTCTAAAATGGGGTCACTTGTGGGGTTCCTATACTGCCCTGGCATTTTACGGGCCCAAAACTGTGTAGTCTGGAAACCAAATTTCTCAAAATGACTGTTCAGGGGTATAAGCATCTGCAAATTTTGATGACAGGTGGTCTATGAGGGGGCAAATTTTGTGGAACCGGTCATAAGCAGGGTGGCCTCTTAGATGACAGGATGTTTTGGGCCTGATCTGATGGATAGGAGTGCTAGGGGGGGTGACAGGAGGTGATTGATGGGTGTCTCAGGGGGCGGTTAGAGGGGAAAATAGATGCAATCAATGCACTGGGGAGGTGATCGGAAGGGGGTCTGAGGGGGATCTGAGGGTTTGGCCGAGTGATCAGGAGCCCACACGGGGCAAATTGGGGCCTGATCTGATGGGTAGGTGTGCTAGGGGGTGACAGGAGGTGATTGATGGGTGTCTCAAGGTGTGATTAGAGGGGGGAAATAGATGCAAGCAATGCACTAGCGAGGTAATCAGGGCTGGGGTCTGAGGACGTTCTGAGGTGTGGGCGGGTGATTGGGTGCCCGCAAGGGGCAGATTAGGGTCTAATCTGATGGGTAACCGTGACAGGTGGTGATAGGGGGTGATTGATGGGTAATTAGTGGGTGTTTAGAGGAGAGAAGAGATGTAAACACTGCACTTGGGAGGTGATCTGATGTCGGATCTGTGGGCGATCTATTGATGTGGGTGGGTGATCAGATTGCCCGCAAGGGGCAGGTTAGGGGCTGATTGATGGGTGGCAGTGACAGGGGGTGATTGATAGGTGATTGACAGGTGATCAGTGGGTTATTACAGGGAATAACAGATGTAAAAATTGCCCTGGCGAATTGATAAGGGGGGGTCTGAGGGCAATCTGAGCGTGTAGGCGGGTGATTGGGTGCCCGCAAAGGGCAGATTAGGGTCTGATCTGATGGGTAACAGTGACAGGTGGTGATAGGGGGTGATTGATGGGTGATTGATGGGTAATTAGTGGGTGTTTAGAGGAGAGAAGAGATGTAAACACTGCGCTTGGGAGGTGATCTGATGTCGGATCTGCGGGCGATCTATTGGTGTGGGTGGGTGATCAGATTGCCCGCAAGGGGCAGGTTAGGGGCTGATTGATGGGTAGCAGTGACAGGGGGTGATTGACAGGTGAGCAGGGGGGATAGATGCATAAAGTACACGGGGGGGGGGTGATCAGGAGGGGGCAGTGGGCAGGGGGGGGGGAATAATAAAAAAAATAGCGTTGACAGATAGTGACAGGGAGTGATTGATGGGTGATTAGGGGGGTGACTGGGTGCAAACAGTGGTCTGGGGGGTGGGCAGGGGGGGGGTCTGAGGGGTGCTGTGGGCGATCAGGGGGCAGGGGGGGGGGGGGGGGAAATCAGTGTGCTTGGGTGCAGACTAGGGTGGCTGCAGCCTGCCCTGGTGGTCCCTCGGACACTGGGACCACCAGGGCAGGAGGCAGCCAGTATAATAGGCTTTGTATACATTACAAAGCCTATTATACATACGTGCAGCGGCGATCCGGGTGCTAGTAACCCGCCGGCGCTTCCGAACAGCCGGCGGGTTACTACGAGCGGTGGGCGGAGCGAGTCCCCGGCGGCTGATCGCGTCACGAATGACGCGATCGCCGCATAGCCACTCCCGCAGCCGCCCCCGCCGATGGGCGTATTGCGGTCGTTTGGGCCCGGACTTTGCCGCCGCCCATCGGCTGGGGGCGGTCCTCAAGTGGTTAAATGTGAAATATTTTACCACAGGAAGTAGTTATGGTAAATTCTATATCTGCATTCAAAAGGAAGCTTGGATGCTTTTCTTGCATTGAAGGACATCCCCGGCTATAATTACTAGGTAATTTCCAACAGAGTTGAACCAGGGATTTATCTGACTGCCACCTGGAGTCGCAAAGGATTTTTTTTTCTCTTTAAGAACAACTGAAGTGAGAAGGGTATGGAGGCTGCCATATTCATTTCCTTTTAAGCAATATTAGTTGCAGATCAGGTGTTTCTGACATTGTCAGATCTGACAAGATTAGCTGCATGCTTGTTTCTGGTGTGATTCAGACATTTCTGCCACCAAATAGATCAGCAGGGCTGCCAGGCAACTGGTATTGTTTAACAGGAAATAAATATGGCAGCCTCCATATTTTTCTCACTACAGTTGTCCTTTAAGGCTAGTTACACACCAGGACATTGCATTTAGGGGACGTTATAACATGCCCCTAACGCAACGCCTGGTGCTCTCTGGTGTGGACGTCGGAGTGAGCCGCGTTGTGCAGCTTACTCTGGCGTCCGTGATGCGTACTCTTGGACGCATGCGGCATCACGTGGTCCCTCCCGGCCAATCGCCGCACAGAACGGCCGCTCCAGGAAGTAAACACTGCACGTCACTGAGTGCAGTGAATATTAATTAGCCATGTGCCTGGCCGCTCTCCCCTCCTCCCCAACATGACTGAGCATGTGCAAACAGTCTAACGTGGCTTAGCCGCGTAGAACGCACAGCATGCAGTACTTTGCTGCGTTACAATGTAACGCAGCGTGGGCAGTGTGAACAGCCCACTTGTGTTACATTGCTGTGCGTTGGGGGGAGCATTACAGGCTGCACTGTAACGTCCCTGTGTGCAAGAAGCCTAAAGGGAAGGTCCGCGCTGAAAAAAAAAACTCCACTTACCTGGGGCTTCTTCCAGCCCCTTCCAGTCGATCTGTGCCCTCGCCGCAGCTCCTCTCACAGATCAACTGGCAGGGGCTGGAAGAGCCCCAGGTAAGGAGTTTTTTTTTTTCAGCGCGAACCTTCCCTTTAAAGGTTAATTGGTCCAAGCCTTGTAAGGGTTTTTTTTTGTTCAATAATTTTTTATTGGTTTCAAGTAATGAAAAACAGTAATACAGCAGAACATAAGGTGTGTCTTCATAATAACAAAATAAGTCAAGACGACCTTAAAATTACAACTTGGTTACATACAAGTGTATAAAAACATATCAGTAGACATCAAATAGAGTGAGATAGGATAGCAGCAGTTTTAGGCCTATAAACAGCTTTGATATTATAATGCAACTGTAAATCACCAATTTAAGTAGGAAAGGTCTATATAAAAAGAATATTCGAAAACAGAAATCGCGAAGACAACATTTACCCATTAACTGGACCAATTATGGTTGGGTAGAGTCATTCTTTACTGAATGGTACAAGGGGCTTGAGAGATCCAATCTCCAGCGAGGTTGGAACTAGATTACGAACTGGGATGGGCTAAACTGACAGGGTCAGAGGGAGTAAAAACGTTGTCCTTAACCACTTAACAACCAGCTAACGCCCATAGGCGTCAGCAGGTCTTAAGTGGGTTACCATGGAAACCTTTCCATGTCAGTTCACGGAGGGTGTCTCCGTGAACAGCCGGAAAGCCGCCGATCGCGGCTCGCCGGCAAAATGTAAACACGCGTGGAAGAAATCCCCGCTGTTTACATCAAATGCTGCGCAGCAGCGCCGTAGGGCAGATCGGCGATCCCCGGCCTCTGATTGGCCGGGGATCGCCGTCATTTGATAGGCTGAAGCCTATCCTACAATGCGCAGGACGGATATCCGTCCTGCGCACAGCACAGCCAGAGCGAGAGGGCGGAAGAGGTAGGGAGGGCGGAAAACGCCCCCCCGCTCGGCCACACAGAGCGGCGGCGATCAGACCCCCTGCAGCAGGTCATCCCCCTAGTGGGGAAAAAAAGGGGGGGGAGGAGTCTGATCGCCCTGCTGTATTCACGATCAGAGCCCACGCAGCACAGATCTCTAAAACACAGCCCGGTCCTTAAGTGGTTAAGATTCAAACCAGTAAGGGTTTTTTTTTTTTCTTGCCTTCCTTTGAATCAAATGTGATATGTAAGGGTGCAGGAGAGAAAGGTACCTAATGCTTATTTTATTTTCCTTGGACTTCTCCATCCCTGCCAGTTCACACTGGCAGGGATGCAAAAACTAATCTATATAAAAACTGATCTGTTCCACAGATCAGTTTTTTTTTTAAAAGAAAAAACAGCATTTAGATTTGCCAGTGTACACATATTCAGCAAAATTTACAAAATTAATCCACAATATGTATGATACAAATATCCATAGCACAAGTTAATTTGCAAAACGGATCAGTTTTTAAAGGCATCCGTTTTCTGTGACCCTCCATTCCCTTAGAGCGCAGTCAATGCTATCTGTAAAAAATCTCTGAAGACCCAAATTTGGAGTCCGTGCGGCAGAATGGACCAAACGGATCCATTTGAACGGACCAATGTGAATGGATCCATTGGTTAACATTGGATCAGTGTGCATACGTTCTCGTCTGTTCCGTTATGGTCTGCTAAATCCTCTGTTTTTTAGGTCAATGTTAACTTGGCCTAACTGCTAACATTCTTGCTTGTCCCAGGTTTAATTACCAGCCTGGACACCATCTGCTTGGAGTTGTATGTAATAAGCCAAGTGAACGTCTTGTGACAAACCATACACTGAGGAAAATTACATGTTTATCATATTTAATTATAGCATTTTACTACTATTTAAAAAAACTCCATATGTGTTGTGTTGTAGTCAATTGTAGGATACTTTAGCTTACAATTTCTTGGTAGACAGGAATTCCTAATGGTCGTCAATGAAAACAACAACAATCAAAACAAGAGTGCAGGCAAATCAATCCAGGAAATGGGTGGAAAATGTTGCAGAATTAGAAAGCTATATGAATACAAGTTTAAAGGTTTTCAAGTGAAGCATTATCAAGGTTGACCAGCAGAGGTCCCTTTGGTTCTAAGTACAAATGTAAAAAATGGGAGTAGGCTCTATGAAAAAAAAAAAAAAAGATGTACTGTACTGAGGTCCGTTTCTTTAAATAAATGAAGAAAAATATTTATGAAACCGCCACAGACTTAAGAGTTTTTATAATGTACAGTTGCACACTTTCTATTTTCTATTCAGCACAGTTTTTTATCTTTACCTAAAAGTTGCACTTTTGTAAACTACCTACCACTGTAAAAAAAAAAAATACAGATTACCCAGGTGGCAAGGAATCTTGTGTGCAGCATAATTCTGCTAGCTAAAGGGCCAGCTAACCAGTCAAAAAAGGACTCTATGACTGAGTGCTCGATTTTAGCACTAACTAGATATCAGTCCCTGGTGTTTGGAATCACAGGTGAAGACAAAAGGAAGTCAGTATCAATTAAAGAGCTTCTGTAAGCAAAAAAGTGCTCCTGAGACGTCTGCAGAGTAGAGTGCACTCGATCGGGCTATGCAATTTCCATCACAGCCCGGGGGCGAAGCTGGTACTGCACCTGCTCGGGAATCTCAGAGGTAAATACAGCTGCCTGCAGCTGTTGGAGGGAGCCTGTGCTGGATCGGTGCTGCACAGAAGGAAGGGGGAGAAGCCTCCGAGGTAAGTACAACCAGGGGCCCCTTTCTTTATTACAGGTTTTCTTTAAGTTTAGTGGTTATGGTAAATTTGGGGCATAAGAGGTCCAGTCTATAAACTAGGATAGGTAAGAGATTTTATCAAGGTGGTAATGTTTAGGATGAGAGGCTAGAGTTAAGCATCAGGACAGGGATAATGTTGGGTAGTAGCTCAGTAACGTCTGCTACAGAAATGCAGCAATTCCTAACAGGCAATGGTTATCGCATGTGTATGTGCCTCTATTTTTGCTTTTGGTCTCACCTTAAACAAAGTGGCATGAGGGCACCAGACTCCTGGTTAAACTTGAGATGGACGCTTTCCAGTTGCCGCGTGCGTATTAATTCATGAGGAATGATGGCTGATGAGCTTTCACTTTCCAAGCTGTCTTTTCGACTCCTGAGAAAAAAAAACAGTTTTACCATCCAGCCACAAACAGCCATGGAAGAACTAGTCTACTCAGGTTATCAAGCAAAGACTCCGCTGCTTTCAGCTTCATCAAACATTTTGATATGACAAGTAGCTTCCCCAGGAGGCAGGGTTGGCAGACACCAAGAAGGGTGAGCGTGCACAAGTGAAATTCAGTTGCCTCTGAGGCAAGACTTAACTTGAGCATTGGTGAACACAGGCCGTGACAGAGGGGGTTAACTCATCTTGACTGAGTGTACGCACTCACGCACGCACGCACTCACGCACGCACGCACGCACACACACACATACACACACACACACACACACTAGTTTATGCTGCAGATCACATTATGTTAAAGTGAACCAGAGGATTTTATTAGGGCTGATTAGAAGAAGGCTGAGCAGTGAAGAATGGAACAGAGAGCAGGTAGGTGTTTTCTCTAATGTTCCCATTGATATAAAGGTCCTTCTAAAAAAAAATTAGCATATTGTTATAAAGTTCATTATTTTCTGTAATGTACTGATAAACATTAGACTTTCATAGATTTTAGATTCATTACACAGAACTGAAGTAGTTCAAGCCTTTTATTGTTTTAATATTGATGGCATACAGCTCATGAAAACCCAAAATTCCTATCTCAAAAAATTAGCATATTTCATCTGACCAATAAGAGAAAAGGGTTTTTAAAACAAAAAAAAAGTCAACCTTCAAATAATTATGTTCAGTTATGCACTCAATACTTGGTCGGGAATCCTTTTGCAGAAATGACTGCTTCAATGCGGCGTGGCATGGAGGCAATCAGCCTGTGGCACTGTTCAGGTGTTACGGAGGCCCAGGATGCTTGGATAGCGGCCTTAAATAGAATCTGTATTGTTAAAATCGCACAAAAGTAAACATACCAGTGCATTAGGGGACATCTCCTATTACCCTCTGTCACAATTTCGCCCGCATTAAAAGTGGTTAAAAACAGTTTTAAAAAGTTTGTTTATAAACAAACAAAATGGCCACCAAAACAGGAAGTAGGTTGATGTACAGTATGTCCACACATAGAAAATACATTCATACACAAGCAGGCTGTATACACCCTTCCTTTTGAATCTCAAGAGATCATTTGTGTGTTTCTTTCCCCATGCAGCTATCTTCCACTGAAGTGTCAGGCTGTTTCTTCCTGCAGAGTGCAGACAGCTCTGCCTGTATGTAATTCCGCAGTATGTGAAAGCCCAGCCAGCTCAGAGGAGGATTTATCCAGCTTGTAAAAGATAATAGAGCAGAAAGAAGCTGCACTAATCTAAATAACACACAGCAGTGTGCAGAGAGGGGCCTGGAGGGGGGAGATGCATCACAGAACCACAACACTGAAGAACTTGGCAGCCTTCCAGACACAGGCTGACAAGTCTGACAAGAGAGAGATAAGTTGATTTATTACAGAGATGGTGATAGTAGAACGTGCTGCAGTAAGCCAGAACACATTAGAATAGCTTTTAGAACTTGTAGGATGATAAAAAACAGGATGCAATTTTTGTTATGGAGTCTCTTTAAGCTCAACCAGAGTGTTGGGTCTTGCGTCTCTCAACTTTCTCTTCACAATATCCCACAGATTCTCTATGGGGTTCAGGTCAGGAGAGTTGGCAGGCCAATTGAGCACAGTAATACCATGGTCAGTAAACCATTTACCAGTGGTTTTGGCACTGTGAGCAGGTGCCAGGTCGTGCTGAAAAATAAAATCTTCATCTCCACAAAGCTTTTCAGCAGATGGAAGCATGAAGTGCTCCAAAATCTCCTGATAGCTAGCTGCATTGACCCTGCCCTTGATAAAACACAGTGGACCAATACCAGCAGCTGACATGGCACCCCAGACCATCATTGACAGGGTACTTGACACTGGACTTCAGGCATTTTGGCATTTCCCTCTCCCCAGTCTTCCTCCAGACTCTGGCACCTTGATTTCCAAATGACATGCAAAAGTTGCTTTCATCTGAGAAAAGTACTTTGGACCACTGAGCAACAGTCCAGTGCTGCTTCTCTGTAGCCCAGGTCAGGCGCTTCTGCCGCTGTTCCTGGTCTAAAAGTGGCTTGACCTGGGGAATGCGGCACCTGTAGCCCATTTCCTGCACACGCCTGTACACAGTTGGCTCTGGATGTTTCTACTCCAGACTCAGTCCACTGCTTCCGCAGGTCCCCCAAGGTCTGGAATCTGTCCTTCTCCACAATCTTCCTCAGGGTCCGGTTACCTCTTCTCGTTGTGCAGCGTTTTCTGCCACACTTTTTCCTTTACACAGACTTCCCACTGAGGTGCCTTGATACAGCACTCTGGGAACAGCCTATTCGTTCACAAATTTTTTTCTGTGTCTTACCCTCTTGCTTGAGGGCGTCAATGATGGCCTTCTGGACAGCACACAGAAAAAGGAAGATCACTGGGTCTCAACCTGGATTTTGCAATTATAGCTTTGGCTTTATTAGCACCATAGTAGCAGACAACACGACGTTTCAACCCAACGGCCTTTATCAAGTGTTACCAAATATAAAATTATTCACATATATAAAGGTTAAAACACACCCCTAAAGGGCGGGCACACACTTAGTAAATCCATTAGACAAAGAGAGACATTAGCAATTAAAGGGACAGTCCTACAAAAAGCATTTAAGGCTAAAATCCTCATTAAGTCCATTCGGTGTAAGCGTACTTAGCTTGTCTATCCACCTACTTTCCCTTCTGAGTAGCGTAATTTCACCGTTTCCACCTTCATTCGTGTAAACCTTTTCCAAGACACACCAGCGCAGATCACTGACAATATGTCCACACTCGTAGTAATGTTTTCCTACAGGAGAATCAATTTTCTTTTCAGGATTATTAGCATATTTCTTATAAAGCCTGATATTACTACGGTGTTCATTAATTTTTACACGAACTGCTCTAGAAGTCTGTCCTACATACCCAACCCCGCAGGGGCATTTCAAAAAGTAGATCACATTTTCAGTTACGCATGAAAAATTCCCTTTAATATCTATCTTAGTACCCTTAAGAGGATGTCTGATATGGTCACCTTTGATAATACTAGAACAGTTCTGACAGTTCAAACATGGGAAGGTCCCCATTTTTTTTAGGCAAAAAAGTTCTCTTCTGTATGGTATTTTTCCTAACATCTGCCCGCACTAGCATGTCCCGAACATTTTTACCTCTCCGATAGACAAAAGATGGCGGTGTAGGGAAGATTTTTGACAGCACAGGATCAGCTTTTATCAATGTCCAATTGCCCAGGATGCTCCTCCTGACCAATTGTGCATGGTTATCAAACGTGGAAATAAACTGGACATCCCTAGTGTGTTGATTTTTAATCAATTTTCTCCTAAGTTCCCTTCTGTCGAGCAAACCAACCTCTTGTGCAGTTTGTAACAGTATCTCCCGACTATAACCTCTCGCAACATAATTTTCTATCAGCATATTAGCTTGTTTATGATACGCTGCATCATTTGATGTAATTCTCCTTGCACGTATGAATTGGCTTTTTGGGAGTCCGCGTATCATAGATGGAGGATGACAGCTTGTTGCAAGTAACGCATTGTTTCTGTCAGTCTCCTTCTTGTATACTTAGGAGAAAAGTGATTAAAAATCAACACACTAGGGATGTCCAGTTTATTTCCACGTTTGAGAACCATGCACAATTGGTCAGGAGGAGCATCCTGGACAATTGGACATTGATAAAAGCTGATCCTGTGCTGTCAAAAATCTTCCCTACACCGCCATCTTTTGTCTATCGGAGAGGTAAAAATGTTCGGGACATGCTAGTGCGGGCAGATGTTAGGAAAAATACCATACAGAAGAGAACTTTTTTGCCTAAAAAAAATGGGGACCTTCCCATGTATGAACTGTCAGAACTGTTCTAGTATTATCAAAGGTGACCATATCAGACATCCTCTTAAGGGTACTAAGATAGATATTAAAGGGAATTTTTCATGCGTAACTGAAAATGTGATCTACTTTTTGAAATGCCCCTGCGGGGTTGGGTATGTAGGACAGACTTCTAGAGCAGTTCGTGTAAAAATTAATGAACACCGTAGTAATATCAGGCTTTATAAGAAATATGCTAATAATCCTGAAAAGAAAATTGATTCTCCTGTAGGAAAACATTACTACGAGTGTGGACATATTGTCAGTGATCTGCGCTGGTGTGTCTTGGAAAAGGTTTACACGAATGAAGGTGGAAACGGTGAAATTACGCTACTCAGAAGGGAAAGTAGGTGGATAGACAAGCTAAGTACGCTTACACCGAATGGACTTAATGAGGATTTTAGCCTTAAATGCTTTTTGTAGGACTGTCCCTTTAATTGCTAATGTCTCTCTTTGTCTAATGGATTTACTAAGTGTGTGCCCGCCCTTTAGGGGTGTGTTTTAACCTTTATATACGTGAATAATTTTATATTTGCTAACACTTGATAAAGGCTGTTGGGCCGAAACGTTGTGTTGTCTGCTACTATGGTGCTAATAAAGCCAAAGCTATAATTGCAAAATCCAGGTTGAGACCCAGTGATCTTCCTTTTTCTGTGTGTTGTCTACCTGCACCCCTGGTGGAGCGGGGTGCTACTGGTCGACTCCCTGGTACATAAAGTTTGTGGTTGAGCCCGGGGACACTGCTTTTTCTTCTGGACAGCAGTCAGGTCTGCAGTCTTACCCATGATTGCGGTTTTGAGTAATGAACCAGGCTGGGAGTTTTTAAAAGCCTCAGGAATCTTTTGCAGGTGTTTAGAGTTAATTAGTTGATTCAGAGAGGCTAATTTTTTGAGATAGGAATTTGGGGTTTTCATGAGCTGTATGCCAACATCATCAATATTAAAACAATAAAAGGCTTGAACTACTTCAGTTGTGTGTAATGAATCTAAAATATATGAAAGTCTAATGTTTATCAGTATATTACAGTATTACAGAAAATAATGAACTTTATAACAATATGCTAATTTTTTTAAAAAGGACCTGTATATGGTAAAATACTTGAGGGTGCTTCGTCTCTGGTTCACTTTAAGAACCCTACAACTCTGTTTTACCTGCTGGCCACATCTCCTATTTAGACTGCTCTTGACTTCTACAATTCACCAGCAGATAGCTATCCAAAATCTATATAATCATCTACAACTCCATGTTTCACCAGTGGGTGGCGTGTGCCAGGTCTGTGTTGCACTTCAGTTTTCCCACCAGCAGGTGGCCCTCTGCCATCCTTCAGCAAATTAGTTGAACAGCTTACTTATTCATGCACTCCATCTTCCCAAAAGGCTTTGCCAATGCTTTAGTACTAGGCCTTTATGTGCCGCTTGCTGCCTGAACGCATTCCCGTTACCAGCTACTGCCATTCCTGGCTTATTGACCTGATCGTGATCTTGATTGTGTACAGCAATGTCTTCCTAGTTTCTTGTATTCTGTTTCTGGCTCACCCTTGATATTAATTTGCTGTGCTTGCTAGAGGAGGACATACTAACTACACACACATCAGGCTTGATATAATAAGCCATCTCCAAAGACCTCCAAACATGTCCAGTGAGGAGGTCAATAGTGATCCAGCAAACCTGGACTGGCCTAATAAAAACTGTACATTAAGTGGTTAGGATTTGCCCTCCTTACCTGGGTCATGTAAGATTATGAGAAGTTTAGGGGAAAGGTTGGGGAACTGGTGGGCTTTGTGACCAGAGCTGTGGAGTTGGCTTAAAATTCTTCAGCTTTAATTTAGGATACCTTCGACTCCTCTAATCTAATCATGATGCATGTTCCATGCTGACTTAAAGGAAACCGGAAGCCGCTTTTTTTTAAATGTAAAATGCCTATACAGGTATGTCTTTAATTCAGACATACTTTCCATTGAAGTAATCTAAGTGCTTCTGCCAATTACTTTTTCATCCAGATTGTCAAATAACTTTCTAAAGGAAGAGGCAGACAACACCTCTGCGTTCAATGTGCACAAAACTCACAGTGGATTCACAACAGCTATACAGGAAGGGCATAGGTGGAATATAGTACGACAGTATAGCTTAATTTGTGGACACCAACCCCAAATGTGTACATATTTAATATGTGTATCTGATTTCGAACATTTGGTGACTGCTTTATTGCAGAAGCACAAGGTACTGTTTTGGAATGATTTATAATCTATTATCTGAGAAATTGAACTTTTATCTGTTTTTTTTTTAGAGTCTAAAGTTATTAGACGTCAGTAAATTTTTCATGACTCCGACTCCAGGTACACCAAAATTTCTCTGACTCAGACTCCAGAGCCCTGTGTACAACTGTGTCTGCATGCAGAATCCACAGTGACTTTTTTTCCCCTTTTTAAATTCAGTCTGGGATTATGTTAAAAAAAAAAATGTACCTGCATGAGACTGCAATCACACAACTGCCGATTTACTGACCTCCACTATGATCCAGGCTAAGTAAGAAATCCCATAAAGAATCCAGCCCATGTTTGCAAATTACTTATGATGTCCGTTGGATATGCTTAAAAATCTTTGCACCCTAATAACTCAGGCCTATAGTGTACCTGGTTAAAGCCTGATGTACAGCTACAGAGCTAAACTTTGTGGTTTAATGGGGACTTTATGACCGTTGGCAAGATATAGCCATTTCTAGTAACACTGCTGTGGTTATCCTTAGCATATTACTGAATGAGCCCAGTAAATTGCAGCTGAGAAAAGAGGATTTCTTCATTACAGAATATCCATGGCACGAGATTCACTGAGCCAAGCAGAGCCTGTCACTTGCACCCATGAATGAAGCCATTGTGTTCTACTATGCTGTCATACACATGCTATGCACACAGGCTCTATGGCAGCAGTGGAGATGGATACAGGAGATTTGGGAACCAGAGGCACAGCAGAAGTTTGGGTGGTGTCCATGTTAATTGCTGCTATAAAATGGAAATCAGCAGGCATATACAAATAGCGGGGCACCCATATTTCTGCAGACATGGCTGGGGGCCAAAGGGCTGGGCGAAGGTCTCAGAAAACCATCAATTTCAGAACACCAGAAAATGATAGTGGGCAGTTTGTGGCTTTATGTATATGAAAGGAGTTGTGAGGTGAAGCTAACATGCATATTTACTTACCTAGGGCTTCCTCCAGCTCTTAGAAGACTCTCTGGTCCCTTGCCTCAGTTCCATCCTCCTCCAGTCTCCCGCAGTCAGGCTGACTTGTGAGGGTTGCCTACCAGGCTCGGCCAGCATCTTCTGCACATGCACGCCGCCCGCGCTCCCGAGCCTGATTGCGGGAGACTGGAAGAGGATGGAACTGCTCACTAGCTTTCATCCCACACATTAATACTCGATTCAGAATGCTGATTTTCTAGCCTACCTGACTAATATTTCCCTCAGTCTCGTTCTGCTTCCTCATTGTGTAAAGGATTAACCTTTTAATGCTTAGCAGTAATACTGCACTATTGCCTCTCACTCTACTCTGGTGTGGTTCTTGCACATTGCCACTAGGGTGCAGCATCAGTTTCCAAATGAGACGCAGCTCCCAAGCTGATGCAAATCCACAACCTATTCTGTCTAGCCGTGCCATAGATGGCTATGGGGATTCAAATGCGATGTAAAAAACAAATGCAGCAGGCACTATTTTTTTCCCCATATGCGAATCGGAAGCAGCCTATTGATTTCAAAAGGCTGCAATTATGCATCCAAATTTGCATGCTGGGAATTGCTGCAGATAGGCTGCAGTGGAATCAGGCCTGTACACTCGTCCGTGCAGAAAACCACACATTTTCTGCCATGCGTGTTTTTGCAATTTCCTCTGCATTTGCAGTTTTGAATGAGTTTGTAGTTTTAATAATAATAAATGGCCTCATATCTAATCACTGTTTATATTTGGGTCAATGCAGAGGTTATAGCTCTCTGCAGTCACCATTTCCCCAACACCACCCCTTTAAATGGGTAAAGTGAGTGGCAAGACAGGCTGAAACGGGGGTCGTGGCTTAATTGTACAATATTTCCACAAGATTAGGGGTCGAGCGGTGCGTGGACGCGGGTGAACGGCGTCCACTTACTATTTCCAGTGAGTGGACGCCGTTCACCCTGCCATGTTCGGAGGGGAGCAGCGCAGTGGAAGGAGAGCTGTGAGCTCTCACCTTAGGGTGCTCTGCCTTCCCTCGCTCTCCCCTCCTGAAGTAATGTGCGGGCAGCCGGCAGCGAACGGGACTTACCTCTCCTCGTTCCGGCGCCGGATCTGCGTGCCACTGCTCTGGTCTGGTCCAGACCAGACTTGCGGCACGCAGATCCGGTGTTCCGACGACGAGAAGAGGTAAGTCCCGCCCGCACGTTACTTCAGGAGGGGAGAGAGAGGGAAGGAGAGTACCCTAAGGTGAGGGATGGGGGGGGGGGGGGGGGGGGGGAATGGCCACCCTTCTCCACCGCTGCTCACAGATCTTCTTCCACTGCGCTGCTCCCCTTCTGCTGGGGGACACCTGACTACCTATTCTGGGGACATATACCCCCTGACTACATATACTGGGACATATACCCCTGGCTACATATATACTGGGCACATATACCCCCTGACTACATATACTGGGCACATATACCCCCTGGCTACATATACTGGGCACATATACCCCCTGGCTGCATATACTTTGCACATATACCCCTGGCTACATATATACTAGCCACATATACCCCCTGACTACATATACTGGGCACATATACACCCTGACTACATATACTGGGCACATATACCCCCTGACTACATATACTGGGCACATATACCCCCCGACTACATATACTGGGCACATATACCCCCCGACTACATATACTGGGCACATATACCCCCTGACTACATATACTGGGCACATATACCCCCTGACTACATATACTGGGCACATATACCCCCTGACTACATATACTGGGCACATATACCCCCCGACTACATATACTGGGCACATATACCCCCCGACTACATATACTGGGCACATATACCCCCTGACTACATATACTGGGCACATATACCCCCTGACTACATATACTGGGCACATATACCCCCTGACTACATATACTGGGCACATATACCCCCTGACTACATATACTGGGCACATATACCCCCTGACTACATATACTGGGCACATATACCCCTGACTACATATACTGGGCACATATACCTCTGACTACATATATACTGGGCACATATACCCCCTGACTACATATACTGGGCACATATACACCTGCCTACATATACCCATGCCTACATATACTGGGCACATATACCCCTGACTACATATACTGGGCACATATACCTCTGGCTACATATACTGGGCTCATATACCCCTAACTACATATACTGGGACATATACCCCTGACTACATATACTGGCACATATATACCCCTGACTACATATACTGGGACATATACCCCTGACTACATATACTGGGACATATACCCCTGACTACATATACTGGGACATATACCCCTGACTACATATACTGGGACATATACCCCTGGCTACATATACTGGGCACATATACACCTGCCTACATATACCCCTGCCTACATATACTGGGCACATATACCTCTGGCTACATATACTGGGCACATATAACCCTAACTACATATACTGGGCACATATAACCCTAACTACATATACTGGGCACATATAACCCTAACTACATATACTGGGCACATATAACCCTAACTACATATACTGGGCACATATAACCATAACTACATATACTGGGCACATATAACCATAACTACATATACTGGGACATATACCCCTGGCTACATACACTGGGCACATATACTCCTGGCTACATATACCCCTGGCTACATATACTGGCCACGTATACCCCTGGCCACATATACTGGGGATATATACCCATGGCTACATATACTAGGTACATATACTGTACCTCTGGCTACATATACTGGGGACTACTATACTCATGGCTACTTATACTGGGGACACCTATAGACCTGGCTACCTATGCTGGGGGTACCTATTTTGGGGGAACTGCTGTCAGATTATCTGCATTCTTGTGGAACCGCTGTTATGTATTTTGGGGAACTGCTGCCAGATTGTGTATGTTTGGGGGACCACTGCTGCCAGATTATATGTATTTTGGGTGTTACGTGTATTTTGGGTTATCCGCTGCCAGGTTTCGCGTATTTTGGGGAACTGCTTCCAAATTATGTGTATGTTGGGGGAACTGCTGCTGCCACATTATCTATTTTGGGGGAACCACTGCCATATTATCTGTATTTTGGAGGAACTTCTACCAGATTATGTGTCTTTTTGGTGAAATGCTGTCAGATTACATCTATTTTGGGGGGATACACTACGGCAGAGCTCAAACTTCCCCGGGAGACCTTTTACATCACTGCTAAGGTCATGTATATTTGGCCCCACTAATGACCACGCCCACATTATGCGTGACCACGGCCATTTTTGGCACGCCGCGCGGCGCAGGGGTTTCCCAGCTAAGTCCACGCGCCTCTTTTCCAAGGACTAGACCTCTGCACAAGATGTGATACTCCACTGAAGGCTCAATTAAGGAGAAGCCTTGAATGAAGAGGTGTTACCAGGTAAAAATAACTAGTAGATCTGACCTAAGAATAAGGCAGAGAGCACACTTATTTGAGCAGTGTGCGTTTTGCCACATAGAAGAAAATGCATGCAAAATTGCATACAATGTTAGTCTATGGGCCGAGCAAAAACACATTGGTGCGTGATTTCCAATGTAATTTTTTGTGCATTTTAAAATTACATGGAAAGTTCCTTCTTCTCTGCATGATATATGCAAATCATGCTTTCCAAAAAAAAATAAATAAAAAAAAAAAATGTTACATTCAACTAGATTTCTTAGGCATTCTAAATCCTAGGTTCTCAACATGTGGTATGCGTACCCCAGGGGGTACTTCTGTTGGGTCCAGGGGGTACTTGGCCTTGTATGTATTTAAAGAGACACTGAAGCGAAAAAAAAAATGATGATATTATGATTTGTATGTGTAGCACAGCTAAGAAATAAAACATTTAAGCTAGCCATACACTGCTCGATTTGCCATCAGATTCGACCAACTGACAGATCCCTATCTGATCGAATCTGATCAGAGAGGGATCGTATGGCTACCTTTACTGCAAACAGATTG
Organism: Hyperolius riggenbachi; assembly: GCF_040937935.1. Lineage (NCBI taxonomy): Eukaryota > Metazoa > Chordata > Amphibia > Anura > Hyperoliidae > Hyperolius > Hyperolius riggenbachi. The sequence goes on from NC_090655.1 coordinate 113,839,308, forward strand.
TGAACCGATTTCAACCTGAAACCGTTCACAATCTGTTGTGGTGGTGCTGCCGCCGCTCCCCCCGCCCGCATGCATTACCTGCTCCGCCGGCGCGACTCCAGTCCCCAGGTCACTGCTGCTCCGTCTCCGCTCTGGTCTCCGGCCCCAGCATGCTTTACTTCTTCCTGCCCGGCAGGAAGTTTAAACAGTAGAGCGCCCTCTACTGTTTAAACTTACTGCCGGGCAGGAGGAACTGAAGCATGCCGGAGACCAGCGCGGACACGGAGCAGCTGTGACCGGGGGTAGTCGTGCCGGTGGAGCAGGTAATGTATGCGGCTTTATTGCGTCGGTCGTCGGGTACTCGAACGCCGCTAGCGACGCGCTCCCTACCCGCGGGCGATCGACGCTAATTTTCCGCACAGAGCGATCGACGGGATCTGACGAAAAGGATCGGAATTCGGCGTGTAGCGCGAACGATTGGCAGCAGATTCGATCCCAGTGATCGAATCTGCTGTCGAAACGGCGGCGAATCGGGCCAGTGTATGGCCACCTTAAGATCAGATGGAGAGGGCTGTTATCTGACTTTTATTATCTCAACTGTTCCTGGACTATTTAATTTTCCTCTGCTAGAGGAGAGGTCATTACTTCACAGACTGCTCTGAAAGACTCATTTTGAATGCTGAGTGTTGTGTAATCTGCACATATTATAGAATGATGCAATGTTAGAAAAAACACTATATACCTGAAAATAAAAGTATGAGAATATTTTCTTTGCTGCTAATCTTCTAGTAATTATTCATAGTACACAACCAATTCACTATATCATATTTTTTTTCCGCTTCAGTGTCTCTTTAAGTTTAAAAAAATTCATAGTTTTAGAAAATAATATATCCTATATCAGTGATGGCTAACCTTGGCACTCCAGCTGTGACAAAACTACAAATCCCATTATGCATTTGCCTCCCCGAGTTATGCTTAGAGCTGTCAGAGTATTTGCAATGCCTCATGGGACTTGTAGTTCCACCACAGCTGGAGTGCCAAGGTTAGCCATCACTGCCCTATATAAATCCCAGCCAAACTAGTATTTCAACTAATTAAAACAATAGCAAATGTGCAGAAATGGTTTTGAAACGATCATGTACTACTATTACGTGTATCTGTATCAGGGGGTACTTGAGATAGTCTTTACCATATCAGGAGGTACTTGACCAGCACAGGCTTTCAAAAGGGGTACATGCCCATGAATTGTTGAGGGACACTGCTCTAAATGATTCAGCATTAAACTGTTTCCTCAAACCAACTCAAGTTAAAATATCATGAAGGATCATTTCCAACATTAAAGAGACACTGAAGCGAAAAAAAAAAATGATGATATTATGATTTGTATGTGTAGCACAGCTAAGAAATAAAACATTAACATCAGATACATCAGTGTAATTGTTTCCAGTACAGGAAAGGCCCATACACACGTCGGATTTTAGCGAACGACCCGTCGTTTGAACGTTCAGTCGTTCGGACGTTTTCGCGTCAAATCCGACGTGTGTACAGACTATCGTTCAGGTGATAAGACTGGTTACCAGCGATCCGCCGGCGGATCGTTGGTAACCAGTCTTATCACCCGAACGATAGTCTGTACACACGTCGGATTTGACGCGAAAACGTCCGAACGACGGAACGTTCAAACGACGGGTCGTTCGCTAAAATCCGACGTGTGTATGGGCCTGAAGAGTTGAGAAACTCTAGTTATCTCTATGCAAACAAGCCATTAAGCTCTCCGACTAAGTTAGTCGTGGAGAGGGCTGTTATCTGACTTTTATTATCTCAACTGTCCCTGGACTATTTACTTTTCCTCTGCTAGAGGAGAGGTCATTACTTCACAGACTGCTCTGAAAGACTCATTTTGAATGCTGAGTGTTGTGTAATCTGCACATATTATAGAATGATGCAATGTTAGAAAAAACACTATATACCTGAAAATAAAAGTATGAGAATATTTTCTTTGCTGCTAATCTTCTAGTAATTATTCATAGTACACAACCAATTCACTATATCATATATATTTTTTCGCTTCAGTGTCTCTTTAAGGAGTGTGTGACACATTCAGTCGCCATAAGCCCAATACACACGGTGGTGGTGGAGGTCTCCAGGGGATCTCTGTGGTCTGGCAGGGATCGGTACACGATCCCTAGGGCACCAGAGTAGAGCTGACCCCATACAGACGCATCATCAGCATTCTGGCTAGCAGAAGACTGAGCAAATTCTCCCAGCCGAGGGAGAACAATGCAATCATACAGTGCTCAGGCTGCATAGAAGACAACTCGCTAGATGGATCCGATAGATAATTGCCGCCATGTCAGATATTCCTTCCGATTGATTCTGCGCTCGATTTCTCACAGAAGTGAATAGAAAAAGATAAGAAAAACGAGCGGAAGATATGAGAATCGAGCGCAGAATCGAGCGGAAAAAACGATCGGGTGGAAAATTGAGTGGAGAAACGTATCGTGTGTACCCAGCATTATGTCATTAGAAGGAGGGGGCAATAAAGGGAAGAGGAGGAATATACTATAGAAGACCGACCCCCCCTTCCCAGCATGCAACTGTTTTGCCAGCCGATGGCAATGGCAATTAAAGGGCCAGTGCTCCTAATATATGTGATAACTCCAAACCATAACAGCAGAAAAAGTTTTGGATGCAGGATTAGAAACATCTTTATCTCTTAGTGCACTCAGACCAGTTGCTGTTGCAATCAACAATCAGGTGACAACGATCGAAAGCATGTACACAGCTTTAGTGGAGGATCAGAGTGCTGAAATGCCTTACAGATCATTTGTACTGAGAACTGAATCCAACTGGAAAACCCCAAAAGAAACAATACCCCTTCATTACTTTACCCCTGAAGTAGTTACTCAGCAAGTTTACTTACGGCACTCGGTCGAGGTTCATGCCATTCTGACGCTGCATGCTGATTGGAGGTAGAATAGGTTTATTGTTAATTTCCAGGCCTCTTCGTAAAGCCTCTCTAATCTGCTCAGTATCTAAAACAAATAATATATTTTTTAGCTTAGTTACAGTTTTAATCTGCAGAGCCGAATGCTTATCAGCTTATAGAAAAAAAAAAAAAAGTGTTCAACACAAGAAATGTATTAGTATCCAAAGCTAGTAAACAAACTAAATACTCTTAAGGGGGCCATACACTAGCCGACCAACCAACCAATCGACCATCCAATTCGATTATAATAATCGAATTGGATGAAAATTGGTGCTGCCAAGTACATGCCCGACCGGCAAAGCGACCAATTTCGGGACAGAAATGACTGTAAGGTCGATCACGCATGCTGGAAAATTTCAGGCCAAAGTTGGTTGGTCAGGTGCGCAGACGTACAGTGCTGGAATTGCGAACGAGCGACAAGACGACGAAACCCCTGCTGCGATGTATTAATGTATGCAGTGTGTGCATTTATACATTACCTGTCCGGTGTCAGCCTGCATGCGGTGTTCCGCATACACGCCAGCGGTGCATAGCGTCTGACATCAGACGGTATGTGCCGCTAGTGTGTATGCGGCTGTTACCCAGTGAGATGGATGGACACCGTGCAGAAGCTGCTACAGGGCAGGTAATGTATAAATGCACTACACTACACACATTTATACATTTTGGGGGCAGCGGCGGCTCAGCAGATTCCCTAATGATTTTATGCCGAAATTGGACGGAAATCGGCCTGTAGTGTATGGGCAGATTCGACTAGAGATAAATTTATTTCTAATCAGCTTCGATTAGAGATAAATTTGTCTCTTGGTCAAATCTGCCCATCATCGTTCTAATGTATGGCCACCTTTAAGCTCAGTTTATGTGCCCACAAGGGGATCTTGCAGAAGCCCTGTCATTGTACTGTATGCAGGTGTGTAAGAGTATGGCTGGAACACTGAGATCTAGGCAGCGCCATTACTAAAAGTGTCAGGAGCGATGAGAAGCATCTCTGGTACAATACTTACCTGGTTAAGTTATGGCTGCTCGTCCCTCGCCGTCTCCCTGGGTGACTCCTGTCACCCGCAATTGTCCCCGAAAGCCTGACCCGAGTCGCGCTCCCTCGCGCATGCCAGGCGTGCTCCCTCGCCGTGCTTCTGTCCCTGCGGTAGAGTGCGCCTGGCAGGGCATGCGTGACGGAGCCAGGCTTTCGTGGACAATTGCGGGTGATAGGAGTCACCCAGGGAGACGGCAAGGGACGAGCAGCCTTAAGGAAGCCCCTGGTAAGTATGAAACCTGAGACTCTTCTCATCACAGGTTCACTTTAAAGGACAACTGAAGCGAGAGGGTTAGGGAGGCGGACATATTTATTTCCTTATAAGCAATACCAGTTGCCTGGCTATCCTGCTGATTCTCTGCTTCCGATCTATTAAGCTATAAACCCTGAACAAGCATGCAGCAGATCAGGTGTTTCTGACATTATTGTCAGAACTGACAAGATTAGCTGCATGTTTGCTTCTGGTGTGATTCAGACACTACTGTGGCCAAATAGAGCAGCAGGGCAGCCAGGCAACTGGTATTGTTTAAGAGAAAATAAATATGGCAGCCTCAATAGACTTCTTACTACATTTGTCCTTTAAGGCATGGTTCACATGGTCGGCTGGTGGGACGGAGCCTGGCGGCTCACTTGGCTGATGCAAAATGCAGAGATGTAGCTTCCAAGCCGAGACGAAGGAATCTACTGCCATGTTTAATTCAGACATGAAAAGCTGTCCTTTACAAAAAAATAAAAATGGTTCCATTCATTTGAAGCGCAACGCTGATGGATGCAACATCCATCACCCGCCAAAAACCTTGTGTACCGCCGTACAAAAGCCTGTGTGAACAAGCCTTAACGTGATGGAAAAGGTGGATGTGTGAATAAAGTCCCAATACAAAAGTCTTAAAGGAATCATCAGGCAAAATAAAAATAAAAAAAAGCTTTACTCACCTGGGGCTTTCTCCAGCCTCTTGCAGCCGACTGTCCCACGCCGACAGCTCCACTCTCGAACCACCGTCAATCAAGCGGCTTACTGCGCAGGCGGCTGCAAGGGGCTGGAGAAAGCCCCAGGTGAGTAAAGTTTTTTTTTATATATATATTTTGCCTGATAACTCCTTCAAGGCTGTCAGTGGCAATGCATGACAGTCCGGCTGTGCTGTGTGTATTGCACAATGCTCTCAGTCTAGAATACCTCATACAACCAGACTGTACATCCTTTGCACATCTATGTATTATAGGACTAACAGACTGGGTGTAATTTGGATACATTAATCAGGTAGATCTCAAATCACATAGCAGTGGATAGGAGGGGGCATGAGACAGCCTGTTAAGCAAGCAATTGCCTTATGTGCATCTGATGTCTCTTTCTGGGACACAGAGGATAGTTAAATTGGTTCAGCCTTTGCTAGATCTGGTACAGCAGGTATACTTGCTGTGCTTTTATATTTGCTGACAGGCTTACCCTGCTGACCATTTACATAGCCAGTGCTGCATGTGAATGAGCACTTGCTAACATTTATGTTTGTAATCCCATACACAATGTACACACGCTATACAAAAGTCGCTGGAAAGTGACCAATATTGGGTATTTTGCCCCATCTATCCAGTGGACCAACTCAGACGACTGTTGGGCAGATATCGTGCAATTGGCCAGGTGTGTACAGTTTAGCACAATTGACATTGCTCTACAGCATGCAGGCATATAGTGTGAAATGTCGCTTCTGATTTTTGTGCACAGTATTGTGATTACTTGGTCTTTTGCAATATCGGTGTGTGGACAATGGCGTTGATTTGCCGTTTGTCTTTGTTAGGGGTAAAGTCGTTTCCACGACATTGCTCGTTTGTGGTGACTTTTGGATAGCGTGTGTAGAGACCTTTATACTACACAGTTGTGAGAAGTATGGATAACAATTGTAAAATCAGATGGGGTGGGTTACAGCTGGCACTACAGTGTGAACTTGATTACAGCAGGGTTGAAGCTAAACAATGAATCCTGCAGTAATCTGATGATAAACACTAAACAATCAGGATGGGAAAGCAACATTGCCCATGCTGTGATGCTCAAATGCAAAAGGGATGAATTGGAGGACATAGAACTCTGTATTGCTGGAAAGTATCTTGTGCCAGGTAAGAGATTTCATATATACAGTATTTCACAAGGATCACAGCTGACTGGAGTTCAGCATTACACACAAAAAGCAGAGGAAAGGAAAACACGTGTGCACCATGAGCTACAGCATACCTTTGCCTGATAGTCGGCGTGGTTGTGTCCCAATACAAATACTCCTGCTGTCATCTTCATCCTCCGGCGGCCGGCTCAAATCATCCCATGCACATTTAGCACTCACACCGCTGAGGTTTGAGCCTTCAGTTTCAATTCCCTTATCAACCCTCTCCTGCTTGAAGATTTAAGAAGCAAAACATCCCTTTGTGAATATATTCTTGACACATCATCGGCTTTCAAACTATTGCTTGCTCTATGGCCATTATAAAAGACTCATATTAAAAAACAACAACAAAAAACAACAAAAAAAACAAAAAAAAAAAAAATCACAACACAAGAATAGAACTGCTATGCAAAAATATTGCTCTTAACCTCTGAGTTCCATAAATTTGGGGGTCACATGAATATCAGGGTGCTGTAACATTGTCTCTTAACCCAATAGAAGACTGCAGGTAGAAATTGTAATTTCCAACCGTACAACCAAGAAAAGCTTATCTGAGATAAGAGGTGAAGTCAGTAAAGTAAGAAGGTGTTACAAGTACATTAATCCAAATGGTATAGTGACCTTAATATGTAGACATACCTGCAAATGAGGATCAATTTCAAAAATAGTCTCTCCTCTTCTCATATCAGTTATCAGCCAAGGACCACCAGCTCTGTATAGAGAGATAACACTTTACCATTTATGTTCTTTAAAGGATACTCTAGGTGACATGTGACATGATGTGATAGACATGGGTATGTACAGTGCCTAGCACACTATGCTTTCTGTGTTAAGATGCCTCCATAAAGTCGCACTGCAACCCCCACAATGAACAGGGCCTTATAATATCCCCAAATACAGACCCCCCCCCCCTCCTTCCCCAAACGCTGTGTGGTATGCTCAAGGATTATAAATAATTAGCCTTACATTCCTGCAGGAAACCTCCAGATATCCAAAACCAGTCAAAAGATAGATAGTGAGACGCTCTAGGGACAGTTAGTGACAAGACCATATACTCTTTAAAGAGCTGCGGAAGATGGCTCTATATAAATACTAAATAATATTACTAGCTATGCTAGTATTCACCCAGAATGAACCTGTTAGGTGCCCATTCCATGAGCTATATGACTATGCTTTGATTAGTCCCTTCCTTAACCTCCCTAGCGGTACTGACGATTATACACATCAATACAAAACATGCTGTGAACAGGATTGACGTGCAGACACGTCAATACTCTCCTGCACTGTATACTAGACCCTTGCTTGATACATTTTGGCAAGTTACAGGAAAAAAAAGTTGTGAAAATGAATTGGATCACTTTTTGCACAGAAATCCTGGGGAAATTGAATGCCAGGGAGGTATTAATATACATTCTGGAGCATTGGCTGTATGGCATGAGCAAGAGGTGAAGCCGCAATGTCCAAAAGCATTAGAATCTCCAGAGGCTCAAGGAAACTACAGTTCTGAAAAATATAACTCTCTTCCTCCGCTTAAAGGGGTCCTTTCGCGAAAAAAGTAGGCAGTTAAAAAATGTGAAAGACGACAGGTTTTGGGCCAGTCCATCTTTTTAAAGCTGGCCACTAACGGTCCAATTTCTAGCGAAAAATCGTTCGAGCGATCAGAAATACTGATCGGACGAAAAATCGTTCACTACACCATCAACTAACCAATCTTTGCTTCCTATCTATCACGACCACCAAGAAAATCCAAATTTTCGTTCGACGAAAACTCATTCGGGCAACATTTTTTTCACTCGTTCATAATCGATTGTGTCCACCAATGGAGATTATTTACAACCAATCCGATCAGAATTTCTGATCGCTCGAACGATTTTTCGCTAGAAATTGGACCATTAGTGGCCAGCTTAAAGAAAACCTGTACTGAAAATAAAAGTCAAAATAAGCATACACAAGTCATACTTACCTTCCATGTAGTCTACTCCTCAGTGTCTTTCTCCTGTCCCGCGTCCTATTTGTTCACTATGATCAAGGGAATTTTCCGTCCTCCATTTTGAAAATAGCCATTACCCATAACAGCTTTCTGGTCAGCACACAGTTAAACTGTAACATCGCCCACTTGAGCCATAGGGAAACATGGACATTACCTGGTACATCCGTTTTCCTCTCAGCTATAACTGACAGCAACTGATATTTTACTGACAGCAACTGATATATTTTTAGATCTGACAAAATATTGTCAGAACTGGAAGGGATCATTGTCAGAAGAAAATGGTGAGCTTCTGAGAGGAACTGATGGCAAGGTAACTATGTAATGTTCATTTGAAGTTACCTCGTGTGTTTATTTTAAATATTTTTACTCAGTACAGGTTCTCTTTAAGGGGGATTCTCAGGGCTTTCTTTGTTTTCAACAGCATTTCCTGAACAGCAGTTTAACTGCCAAAATAGCAAGATACCAGCCAGCCTCCCTAATCACTTGCACACTATTATGTCAGTTAGATTTTGCAACTGTTGTTCAGGAAATGCTGTTGAAAACAAAGAAAGCCCTGAGAATCCCCCTTAAAAAGATAGACTGGCCCAAAACCTGTCATCTGTCACATTTTTTAACTGCCAACTTTTTCGCGAAAGAACCCCTTTAAAATTTCCTAAAGGTTTCCTATAGGTAGAAAAAACAACGTTTTGTAAAAAAAATACCTTTCAATGGCTGAGACCCTGTTCACATTACAAACACGGACGGCTGTGTGTTTGGAACGCAACACATACGAACGCACGCCATCCGCGTTTGTATGCGTTGCGTGGCTGATCCCATTCACTGAAGTGAATGGGTCAGCCAAGCGTTTCTGTAAAAAATGCGTGCAGCATGCGTTCCCGGACCGCACTGGTCCGGAACGCATGCAGTGTGAACATCAGACAGTGCACTCTATGCACTGTCTGATGTCGTGAGTGTCTGCCTCCTGCACGCGTTCCCAAAACGCGGCTGGAAACGCGCGCAGTGTGAAAGGGGCCTAACAGTTAAATGATGCAAGCTTTCTGGGATCTAGTCCCCTTTGCAGGCATATTTCCAGATGTTAGCTGAAGTAAAACACTGATGCAGGCAAATAGTAAACACATAGGCCTCAATTCACTAAGCTTATCTCCTGTCTTTAATAACGTTTCTAGAGTTGTTACCATGGTCATAAGGCATGTAGTATTCAGGAAACATTTTACCTCAGGCAAACCTAAAGTTAACTCTTCTGTCTTTAAGTTAACTCTTCAATCCTTAAAATAACTCCAGTTAAAGACAGGCTGTTTATGAACTGCATGTGAAAATAACTACAGAAGAGGTAAATTAACTACAGAGGAGGTAAATTAACTACAGAGGAGGTAAATTAAAAACAGAGGAGGTAACGTAAGGAATGAAGAGATAGGATAACTCTCTCACGTGTGGAGGTAAGTTTTCTCTTGCCTTATTATCTCCAGCATGATCTTAGTGAATTGAGGCCATTGATGGAAGTTGTGCTGCTGGTTACTGTTTATCCGTTAATCCGTTGTTTGGCTAACACAGTACAGAAACTTTTTTTTGCTACTAAAGGTTTCCTGAAACAGCGACCTCTAGTCTGTTGTTGAATTGGGCAGAATGAAGCGGGGTTAGAAGCTCATGTTTTTTTGTTGTTGTTGTTTTATTATAGTGTTTCCTAAGTTTCCCTCACTTTCTGTTGATAATTCTAGTCCTTTATTTTTATTGCTGTCGGTATGCCTATTACAGCAGATTTCCTCAAGTCCTGCCACAGTTGACAACTAAACAAAATAAAAGGGGAAATCTCCTTAAAAAGGGCCGGAACCAGCAAAACCGTATAAATGAGTTGCTAAGACATAATCGAGATCCAACTGTGTAAAGTGACTAACTGATAAATACAAATCACTATATGCCCCCTTGTTGCTTGCAGAAGACAAGGAAGCACATTTGCTCTGAGTGTGGCTTGTAATACACGCATAGGAGGAGCGGGACAGCCGAGCAATTAGCATTGCTTAAATGGAAAGAAACATGTCAGTCTCCCCAATCCTCTCACTACACGATTACGTTGCCATTTTAACATTGTGAAATACATGTAAAGAAGCCTTACAGGCCTGTACCCATGACACGATTTTCCAATCGATTTTTCTGACGACAAGCGATCGCTTCTGCAATCTACGGGTACAGGCACGTAATCACTTCCCATCGCGCGGTGAAACCGGCCCCACGGCTGATCTTTTAAATCCCAGACGACTTTGCGCTAATTACCGCGATCCCATGACTTCCTGTTTGCGCCCATCGTGTGACGTCGCGAGTATGCATCGGCTGGACGATGGATCCTGGAACGCTCGTTGTGAGGTGGACGTCGCAGGATCCACCTTCCTCCATCGGGTGGTGAGTATTCAGCTTTAGTGTGGCTGTATATCTGTTGAATAGCCAGGCATTTTACTTACACAGGTACTGTGCGAAGAAGTTCTAATATTCCCTGTCCGTTCCATTGCTGAGCTGCATGTAACTCTTCAGTGCAAACGCCAACTATCTAACAGAATAAAGCAAGATACCGGTTTACAAAGGAAAGCCAAGGCCACACACCGGCCAACATTCACAGTTCAGGCAATTCTGAGGTTACCAAGAGTTTGTTCTAAGGATCTATATACACCCCTTCTCTATCAACTCCTGCACATTCATCAAGCCACTCCCTATTCATAAATGCCCCCTCACGAAGTCACCCCATCCCCTTCCATGCCTTTCTCTCCCCACTCATCTCTCCATTTTTCTCTCTCTAGACCTCTATTCTTTCTTAAAGCGGATCCGAGATGAAAAACTAACTATAACAAGTAACTTGTCTATATAGCTTATCTAAAGTTTAGATAGTTTACACAGCAAATCTAGCTGCAAACAGCTTCAAAAGTTTATTATTTATTGCTGTGATACAATGAGGGCAGCCATGTTCTGTTTGTTACATTGTCACAGGCTGAGGGCTGGAGATGCAATCAGCTTGCCTGTGTGTAAATTCAGTCCTCTCTCCTCCTCCCCTCTGCCTCTGAAATCAATGGCTAGTAACCTCCTCCTGCCCAGACTGAGCTCCCATAAGCCCTTGCTACAGTGCCAAGACACAAATGAGCTGTGGGCGAGGCTTGTTTAGTTTATAGGGAATTAGAGTATTAAAACAAAACAAAAAAAGTATTTGGCTTGAAGAATGCCCTATATAAACTATACGAAAGGAGCACAATCATGCCATGAGTAAGGGCTGGTGCACACCAAAACCCGCTAGCAGATCCGCAAAATGCTAGCAGATTTTTAAACGCTTTTTTTTATTTTTATGAGGCGTTTTGCTAGCGTTTTGCGGATTGCTGCTGCGGTTTTCAGTATAGTAGATTTCATATATTGTTACAGTAAAGCTGTTACTGAACAGCTTCTGTAACAAAAACGCCTGCAAAACCGCTCTGAAGTGCCGTTTTTCAGAGCGGTTTGCGTTTTTCCTATACTTAACATTGAGGCAGAAACGCACCCGCAATCCAAAAAATGCCTCACCCAGGCATTTTTTCGTTTCTGCAAAACGCCCCCCGCTCTGGTGTGCACCACCCCATTGAGATACATTGACCAAGCAGATCCGCAGCCGCAAGCGGATCTGAAAACGCCCAAAAAGCCGCTCGGTGTGCACCAGCCCTAAAAGTTTATCTCGAAACAACTTTAATACAACCCTCAAACACTTCAGCTAGTTTACTATCGCTATAGGCAAAGATTAAAGTCTTTTATTGTGCATACTAAAATAAAATACCCATATGGGGCATTATTGATTGGGGACCCATTTTGAGACAATACAACAGTTACAGCTAGAAATGCCGAGTAGGCACGGTCTGCCTGCAAAAACACTGGACGCACTGCAAGTTTGTGTCTATCTAAAGGAACAGTGTAAGAATCTAAACAGAAAAGGACCATATGAGGGATATAAAGGGGTATAATGATATTTATAAGTATAAAATCCCACTCAGTATTCTTTCTTACCTGTAGAAAAGACACAATGCCAAATGGAGTGTGCACTGGCTGCATCTGAGGGTCTTCAGTCAGGAGCATATGCTGAATGCGTGACTCACTGTTATCCAGTGGACTGTGCCATGACACATGATCACCACTGCAGAAGGTGTTCTCTGCAAGAAGAAGCAAGTGATGAAAAACATGCATCCAGTGTCACAAATGAAGACACTTCATTCAAAAAATACAGATGGTTTGTCCCATTTTATGCACAGCTGCTCCCAAACCACCCACGAGGTAAATGGGTCTAACATTAACAGGAATATTGCTTTAATACGTGCCTCAGAATACTGCTCACATGGCTTGTATGCCAGAGTTCAGAACTTCTTTTTACTGGGAGTGCCCTTTACTACCTACCCCAGGGCAGCTTTTGTAGTCTACCTGTTTGGGTTTTTCAGGGCTGCTGAGGTAAAAGAAGGGAAGGGTAAACCAGCTCACACTCCCTGCTATGTTCAAGAAACAAGACGGGGTGGGCGGAGAGAGAGAATCAGACAACTGTAATGCTGAATACATACAGTGCGTTCCAGCACTCGATGCACCCGTCGATTCGCGTCGGCTCGATTATTTCCGACATGTCCGATTTGCGTTTTGATGGATCGTTAGTTCGATTTTGCATACTTTACATGTAAATCGACCTATCATCGAAATGCGCTCGGAAATAATCGAGTCGACGCAAACCGACGGGCGCATCGAGTGCGGGAACGCACCGTGTGTATCCAGCATTAGATCTACTACAATTAAAACATTTACATGTAACAGCAGTTGCATTTCAGCATGGCTATGCTATAAGACACCCTGTCTCATTTCTGTGACTAGAGATGCACTCTGAAGTTTGCTGCATTTAGTGAAGTATTTAGGCAAGATTCATCACTATCAACCATCCTTTTCCAACTATCCTAACAAAAACTGAAGCCAGGGCTAACAGATACTAACCTGATACGAACCAAAGAAAGCTAAGGTTGGCACTAAACAGAGTAGGCCAGGGCAGTCAAACTCTGATCCTCAATGGCTGAAACCAGGATTTTGGACTTGACAGTCATTCTACTTAAAGTATGGTGTGGTTCACCACGTGTAAACAAAAATGGGGAGGATCCCAGATCTAGAGGATTAGAGCTATATAATCCCTGGAGTACAACTACATTTTATGGATTGCCCAGACTAGCTACATACCAGGAGTTGCCCGAGTTTGGCTACATGATTTTGTCAATACATTATAGCAGCATGGAAGATGTAAATGTTTCACAAACTAATAATAAATGTTCATATGGCCGGAAACTATCTGTACAGAGGTTGTATGTCGTCTCCATGTCTGTCTGGGGTTCCTCCCACATCCCAAAAACATACAGATAAGTTAATTGGCTTCCCCCTAAAATTGGCCCTAGACTATGATACATACTCTTCAGGATCATACATAGACATATGACTATAGGGATTAGACCAGCGCTGGGCAAACTCCGTGCTGCATACACCGTTACTCCGGTCCACCGACAGGCAGCCGGATTCCTCTCCTTCCCTCCCTGCAGAATCGCAAACAGGCGGTAAATGGTCACCTGATCACCGATTCCTGCATTGCATCTCCATGGCAACAGGGTGTCACAGAACACGAAAACATGATGTGCCATGGAGGGAGGGGGGGGAAGGAGAGAGAGGAGAAGCTTTCAGGAATGCGGCCTGTGAACCCCTTTGAGGGACAGTCAAGTGACAAAACTATATACTGTACTCTGTACAGTGCTGCAGAAGATGTCAGAGCTATATAAATAATAAAGCAACCAGTGCCCATATACTTGTAGGTAAGTAATCCATCCAATTCTGAAATGACGAACCAATAAGCTTCAGGTTTCTGATACTAAGGTTTTTTTTTTCTCAATGATTTTCATGGCTTGAATTAAATATGTGCCCCCACTCCCCCCAAAAAACACTGGTCTCTAACATTCGTGAAATGCATCCTACACCAACAATAAGCTCACTCACAATCACATTGGATACGCATCTGAAAGGACAAAAAAAACAAAAAAAAAAACAATGAAAGGAACAGCCTGAGGTTGCCCAGAGGGGGCCAGACACCTTTTACCTTTTGGGATAGAAATAACAGCAGGGGTTTCCCGCATAATAATCCCTTTATCACTGCACACAACCATCAAGGGAAAATAAATGGACTCAATTGGGAATCTTAAGTCAAATTATAATATTTTACTTTACCTGGGGCTTCTTCCAGCCCCCTGGACTCCTACTGTGCCCAGGACATCCTCCTGATCCCCTCCGGGCAGCAGCGGTGACTCCCGTAAAGCTGGGCTGTCACTGCCAGTGACTACTGCCACGCGCAGCCTGGTCAGGCTCCTGGAGCGGTCTGTGCATGCGCAGTAGCAAACGGCACATGCGCAGAATGCGCCCAGCGTCGTAAGCGTGACCAGGGTGCACATGGCTCGGGCCGGCTGGCGGTGACAGCCCAGCTTTGCGGGGGTTGCCACCGCCCAGAGGGGATCAGGAGCACGGCACGGGCACAGTAGGAGTCCAGGAGGCTGGAAAGTAAGTTAGAATATTTTTTTTCAATTCGACCCAAGATTCCCTTTAAGACCTCTTCCAAAATATCTGCACTGCAAAATAATGCAATGGATCAGCACATGCTAACACTAAAGGTACCCATACATCTAGCGATTTTGGCGGCCATTTGATCAAGAGATAAATCTCTTTGATCAAGTTCAGCATAAACTCTTTTGCAGGAATCTGCCTTGTGATGTTGCCACCGACTGCTGTTCCCCTAATGTTTTATGACCCCCGGTGCCCCGTGCATTTGAACTTTACCTGCCGCCGTCCCCACTGCTGCCATCCTCATACTTCCACATTTGTGTGCCCACGTGTTATATGCCAGTAGTCACCTGGGGCCCAAATGCGGAAGCAGAATATTGTGCATTTTAAAAGTAAATAAGGAAAAAAGTGAAAAAATACACAATGTATCCACTTTCATACATTGTAGGTTAATGTAAACCGTTCTATTGTACATTAAACCCACACATTTTATTTGTCTTTCCCATTTTGTCTGTCTGTCCCCTGTTTAAACAGTTCATTTGTTTTGATAATGCATCAGATGTAACAATTAAGTAATGTATACAATCTGTTACTGTCTGCTCCTGTAATGTGTATTTTACACTTGTTTACTAATTAACTCTGCTATTGCATTCCCTGGGAGGAGGAGAGGGGTTTGCTGCCATTACTTTACAACTCTTTATTGATGTTATCAGGTCAAAGATAAATAAACAGGACTGGAAGAAAAATACTTAGTTATACCAATAGTCTATGGAAGGCGAAAGTTAGCCATGACCAAAAATATCTGTTTAAAGTGGAAAAATGGGGCATCTCAGTTACATTTAATTAAAATGTAAGTCTACATTAGGAAAACATTTACATACATTAACTGGATTACCTGATTGAAAGACATATCTAGCAAGGCCCTGCATGAGCTCAGCTGGCCATGTTGGAGGTGCAGATTCCTCTGGTTCTCTTTTTAGTCTGAAGGACAGTTCAAATCCAAAGCCACTTGACCCATCAACTCCCGTATATCTGCAAAGAAAACAAACACACACTGCAATTCAGACAGCTGGCTGCTTGCACTAATGAGCCACAGTCAGATGTCTCCAAGAGGTTTTCAGGATCAGAAAATGCATTTTCAAAAGATGTGGAGTGTAACGTGTTGCTGCCCTCACTGATGCAGCTCGACAGCCTAAAAGGGACGGGCACGTTAATGTACATCTGATGTCTGCCACTATGCATAAACTTTTGCCAAAATAAACAAGAAACCACTGCAGTAGTGCCACGGCAATGAGCAACTTTTACCTATAATTAAATGTGTGTATCCCTCTTGGAGCACACCGCAGAATCTCCAATAGTTGACATACCTTATTTCTGCACATTGCTTTACACAACAGACAATGTGTTTCCCGGAGTGCCTGTTGCCGTTTCTCTTCTTTGCCTTTAACTTATAAAAGCGCGTAGGTAACTGGTCAATTTCTATACTAGTGGTATGCTACAAGGACCACTAGTTTTCATCTGGTCTTAAAGAGACACTGAAGCGAGAATAAATCTCGCTTCAGTGCTTATATTCAGCAGGGGCATGTGTGCCCCTGCTAAAACGCCGCTATCCCGCGGCTGAACGTGGGTCCCTTCACCCTAAACCCCCCCCCCCCCTGCAAAATCAACGACCAACTTGGTCGTAGATTTTGCTGCTCTTCAGGCAGGGTTAACGGCTGCAGCCCTGCCTCTCAGCGCCGCCTATCAGCGGCGCATCGCCGCCTCTCAGCGAAGGAAGACTGAGAGGGGCGGGGGAGAGGCGGAGATACGCGCTGACAGACGCACGTGAGGCAGGGCTGCGGCCATTAGCCCTGGATGAATGCGGAAGTGATCCCCGCTGCAAGGAGGGGATTTAGGAGGTAAGGGACCCCCGTTTAGCGGCGCGATAGCGGCAGTTTAGCAAGGGCACACGTGCCCCTGCTGAATATAAGCACTGAAGCGAGATTTATTCTCGCTTCAGTGTCTCTTTAAAGGACAACCGAGGTGACGTGACATGATGAGATAGATACGTGTATGTATAGCACCAAGCACACAAATAACTAGGCTGTGTTACTTTTTTACTTTCTCTGCCTAAAATAGTTAAAAATAAGGTATGCAAGTTACATTTCTATTCGGGTCGGGACCAGGTCGGACTGGGTCATACAATAGCATGACCCTCACTGTTAAGTAATTACAGCTATAAAATACCTTGTTAGTAAATGGCTTCTTAGAGCAGGAAAGATATAAAAAGGGTCAAGAATTCATAGATTTGAGCTCTAGCATACTTCAATGAAGGTGTCATTGAGCAGAGACAATGAAACAGTAAAAACAGAAAAAACTAGATTCAAATTTAAAATAAAACTGTGGGATATCTTAAAAAGTCATTTTTAGGAGGAGGAGGATAGATGCAATTGTTTTTCTGATCCGTTTATTTTCACCTCGTATGTCCTTTAAGATTTGAAGCATTTTTCATTTAGCAATGAAACTGAACTGGCAGGAGGTAGACTAAAGCTAGCCATACACTATACAATTTTACTTTCAATCGTATGATCAATCACAATTACAATCTACCAACCAAAAAACAACACAGGTTGGTGTTTCAACCATAATTAGGGTCAAACACTCTGAACCTGAGATTAAGGGCTGGTTCAGACGGACGTTTGGAGGCGTCGCGTTCATTGGCATTGCGTTTGTGATCGTTCAGGCTTTCAGCAGCGTTCGCATTGCGTTCGGATGCGGTCGCGTTTTTTCTTCCCCTAGGGGAACATTACCCGTCGCGGTTAACCGCCCCTGGAAGCAACATGTAGCTTCCAGGGGCTCCTTGAACGCCAGTGAAAATCAGGACCCGAATGCCGCGTTTGTGCAAACGCGCGTAAAAGCTTGGTAAAAACGCTCCCATTCACTTGAATGGGAGCGTTTAACGCCAAGCCCCGAACGCTGGCAGTAAACGCTCTGCAAACGTCCGTCTGAACCAGCCCTAAGTGTGGTAAAGAATGTATACTTACATGGGGCTTCCTCCAGCCTCATGGACATCGTTGCCTCCCTCACCGCTCTGGTCGTCTGTAATCTCACCTGGTATTAGCGCTCCATTCGGGGTCCACAGCGCTTGCACGGCCCGGCCGCGGAGCCATAGCCAGGAGAGTTCTGCACCTGCGCAAGTAGTGTTGCGCAGACACAGAATGCTCCCGCCAATGGGAGCGTAACTGAGGTGTGCACACGGAGGGGCATGCGCAGAGGACCCCCACCGGAGCACTAATACTGGGAGACCGGAGCGGTGGTGGAGGATAGCGAGGAAGGCAATGGTGTCCATGGGGCTGGAGGAATCCCCAGCTAAGTATCAATTCTTTACACTTTAAATACATTTCAATTTACAATCTATTAGACAGTTTTGTTTCATTGAACGTCTAATTGGGCAAAACATTGTACAGTGTATGGCTAACTTAAAGCGAACCTGAAGCGAGAGGTATATGGAGGCTGCTACATTTATTTCAATACCCGTT
This sequence comes from Hyperolius riggenbachi, assembly GCF_040937935.1. NCBI lineage: Eukaryota > Metazoa > Chordata > Amphibia > Anura > Hyperoliidae > Hyperolius > Hyperolius riggenbachi. The sequence continues at coordinate 113,857,528 of NC_090655.1, forward strand.
ACCTCACTATCCTGCTGATCCTCTGCCTCTAATGCTTTTAGCCATAAACCCTGAACAAGCATGCAGCAGATCAGGTGTTTCTGACATTATTGTCAGATCTGACTAGATTAGCTGCATGCTTGTTTCTGGTGTGATTCAGTCACTACTGCAGCCAAACAGACCAGCAGGGCTGCCAGTCAACTGGTATTGTTTAAAAAGAAATGGCAGCCTCCAATATACTTCTTGCCTGCCAGCTGCTCTAGCCGGGTACTTGTTAGCGCTGGACAGGTGTTTCTCACATCTCACATCTAATACCTGTGGTGTTACAACCTTAAAGAGGAAGTTCAGCCTAAACAAACATACTGTCATTAAGTTACGTTAGTTATGTTAATTAAAATAGATAGGCAATATAATCTCTTACCCACCCTGTTTTAAAAGAATAGGCAAATGTTTGTGATTTGATGAGGGCAGCCATCTTTTTGGTTGAAAGGAGGTGACAGGGAGCACGAGACACAGTTCCAACTGTCCTGTGTGCTGATCACCCCTCCCAGTTGTTAGGCAACATGAACAACAACATAGGAAATCCCATCATGCTTTGCACAGCATCAGGGGGAAAAAAGCCCAGGCAGTTTTCCTTGATGGGTGGAGCTTAGCTAAAAATGCAGCTAAAAATTATGCTTTGGTAAGAAAAGTTCTGATGCTGTGAAACGGTTAAAGAAACACCAAGCCTTTTAAGCTCTGCTGAGTAGATTTTTAGTCCGGAGGTTCACTTTAAGGTGGCTTCACACCATACAATTCTTAAATATCTTTTCAATTCAAGAATAGCGATCAATTGTTCTGATTAATTGTAACACTTCAAAAATCTGACCAATGAACCACATTTTATAAATCGCATAAACTTAACAATTAACTGTCCCTCAGAGAAGCTCACAATCTAATCACTACCATAGTCTAGGGCAGGCATGGGCAAACTCGGTCCTCCAGCTGTTACGGAACTACAAGTCCCACAATGCATTGCAGGAGTCTGACAGCCACAGTCATGACTCAAAGGCAAATGCATTGTGGGATTTGTAGTTCCTTAACAGCTGGAGGGCAAAGTTTGCCCATGCCTGGTCTAGGGCCAAATTAGGGGGAAGCCAATAAATTTATCTGTAGGTTTTTGAGATGTGGGAGGAAAATCGGAGTACCCAGAGGAAACCCTGTATGCTGCGTTACGTGACAAGACTTTGTGCTCTGACCAGCGCTGCAGATGTCAGAGATATATAAATAATAACACATGAAATAAGTTACTCCTGCACACAGGTTTTAAATGCTCAGCTCCATGCAGGTTTATAAAGCCTAAAGCCATGCTGGACTAACAAGAGCCAGGTAGTCTATAAGCTAAAATAACTCATGCACAGAACAATATACGGTATTCTCCTCTCGGGTATCAACTCAAATCTACTAGCCTCTGGATTCCGAAGTAATCTGCCTCCCCCCACTATAGGGCACTAAACATTCTGTATATTAAAACATTGTGCAAATATTACATGGCTCTGAATTCAACCAAGACTAGCAGAGGTCATTCGCACAAAGAACGTCTTCTTCCTTGGCAGCAACGACGACGGCATTAAAGGCCTGCAGGACAGTCCAGTTTATGCTGAACATATATAGATTATTCCCCCCCCCAGGCTACTAGGACAGAATCAACGTGTGTGGTCAGCACTTACGCCCTTCAGCAAAAAAAAAAAAAAAGAAGAAAAAAGGAAACATGCAATGCAGACACTTACAGCTAAGAAAGCCTTGTTCCCAATTACTGCCCAGACAATTAAGTGGTAGTTGTGAATTAATGAGTTTGTATTGGCATTGTCAGTTGTAGTCAGAAGCATGTACAGCTGGGCTCAGAAAGATAGTCCATACATATGCAAGCAAATAGTCGGTACACACAAACAAGCGGGATTGCTCAAACTACATTTCCTAGCGCAAAAACAACAAAAGTAGTTTAAACTATGTTATTCACACATATGGATATTCCACTGTTGACACCTGTGAAAGCTATTCAACCAACTGGTGGAATATGCCTTCGAGAGTTCCAGAGAAAGCTCCGGAAGTACTCGCGTTACCGAGTATTTGCCATCTTTGGAAGCACTCTTATCACCCCCAAGCTGAGTACTTCTGAAGACAAGTGGGTCCATACTGCACTCTAGCCACGGCTCGGAATGGCCCGTTCTTGACACAGATCCCGGACATTCTTCATTGGCCCGCCCTGCACCTGACCCTGGGAAGAGGGCGGAGTTACAGTTTGGTGCCTCTTGAGTTACAGAGACCATACTACCTGCTGCCATGAGTATGTGATTAGTAAGCCTCTATCTGATAGGTGAGCAATTACTATGAGTTTGGAGACCTCAGCAAGGGTTAAGGGGCGTTCCTGTAATTTGGCGAGTGCTACTTAGTTTAGGGTGAAAAAAAAAAACTGTATGGGCGTGTAAGGACATGACACTTGCTTTGATAAATGGGTACACTGAACTTCTGGTGTGCTGGCCAATCTTGCATCTTTTATTTCATGCACACTTCAACTGGCACCTACTGTATGTCTTAAGCTCTTTACACCCTGTGGTAGCTATGTGGGTTTAGATGGTACTTCACTATTCAATATCATATTCTACATTTTGTGTACAATATTTACTTATTCTCTCCTTGTTCTTTGACAATCGAGGGAAGAAGACTCTTCTATTAAAGCGGACCTGCACTCAGAACTTCCTCTCTGCTCTAAAAGATAAGCAACAGCATAATAAGCCTTAAAGAAAAACAGCTGATACAAATCCTGCAATAAATCTGCAATTTGCCTACCCCCTGCTTTCTTTGGAAACAGGCATATTGTTAACATCCTGTGTTTACAAATTAGGTCACTGCCATGGCAGTCAGCTGACATAGCTGAGGGATCAAATTACAACTTGTGCTTAGTCAGATGAGGGGGAATTAGACAGGATGAACTCTCTAAGTACATACAGGGTGAATTTCTCTATGTTTTCCTTCTGTCTTGTGCCAGAGTTCAGGTCACTTTAAGGGGCCCTTGTCCATTTTTGACTTGACTTGTTGCACATTTCTATGATTAGAGATTAGATATATATATATATATATATATATATATATATATATATATAGATAGATAGATAGATAGATAGATAGATAGATAGATAGATAGATAGATAGATAGATAGATAGATAGAGAGATAGTTTTGGCCATCCTTGCTCTACACAAGGACATAACACAGTACTGTATACAAATATATTTAATTGATCTATTCATTGAAGCCTGGCACCATAGTAAATAGGTTTCTTTTCTGTATGTTCCTCCTGGGTGACAGTGAAGCCAGAGTGTGACCTCACTTCTGCTTGTAAGTGTGTATACATAAAAAACCCTAAACATACAAACGCTATCTTTAAAACTGGCTTGGGTGACAGATAAATGTCTCTATGAGCCAAAAAAATATACCTGAAACAGATCGAGGTGTTTGAACTCAAACTGTTGCTACAGAAAACTCAGATCGCTTACGGAGTCATTTCAATCCATGCCATGCACTGATGAGGACCAGAAGGTCCAAGGCAGGCTGTCCGCATGTTGGATTGCTGTAGCTCTGTAAAAAAAAAATAAAAAAAATAAAAAAATTAAGCTACAGGCTCACTATACACCAGCAGTTCTGGATGTGGGCCTGGCTTTCAGGGGCATAGGGAGATGATTTGCATATTCGGTTATCATGAATCATGGGAAACTACAGTTGCTCACTTTAAGCTGAATTATCACAAAATACCTTTCGGTTTTATGAAAGGTAAAACTATAGCTTAAAACTTATGACACTCTCAAACTCCTTTCTGACAACACTGCCCTCAATTAAACTGCATCTATTCCAGAGGTGAAAGTGAATATTTATAAAACAGATGACCATTCAAAGTGAACCAAGCTCCATTTTTAGCACCCAGGGCATCTCAATAGCACACTAAAAATGCATGCCAACAATGTGACTCATCACTAAAAATGTTTTTCGATTCTACCTCTTTTTACATTTTAACGTTTGTTAGAGACTTTTAATGCTCTACGTCCGCGGCCTGCCATTTGCAGTAAGAGCAGCCAGCTGAGGACTGCTGTAATTCGCAGTAGCATTGAGCAAGCAAAAGCTTTCATGAGCAAAGGGGTGTGGACATAGGACACTACTTCAAATGGTTTAGAGAAGTCACACTATTACATTCCGGCCCTTCACTGGATAAATAAAGGCAGACAAAGGGGAGGGGGAGAATGGCAGTTCCTAGTTATTAGAAACCAGGAAAAACTACAGGAAAAAAAAAAAAAAAAAAGTAATGCCAGCGCTAATACTCGTGATGTCATAAATGCTATTAGGATGCATTTTAGTTGCACCCAAATGGCAGTTGTGGGCAGACGATGGGATGCTGAGCTGCCCAATCAGTGTGCAGTTTAGGCCTTAATAAGGCAGAGCCACAATTTGTAACCAAATTCATGCTATGACAGAATGAAAAATATTGTGGTTCAGGAAAAGACTGGCTCAAAGTGGAAACTGTTATAACAGTTAACTATTTAACTCTGTTTTTACACACATCACCAGGTTTCTGTTAATGGATAAAGCTGACCACCATGCAAGCCTACTTCTATATTCACAATGAAGCAGCAAATATAAGCGCTAGCTTGTGTCTGCAAACCCAGCAATGCACAGGCTCAGGGATAGGAATTACCATATCCTACCACTGCTGAACACAGCAAGCAAAAAGTGTTAGCTGCATAAATGGAGAGGCTGTTATCCTTTGAGATTAGAGCTGTTGCTGTGCATAAGCCAGCCTGCTCTGTTGGTGGCCTCCGTGTTTCTGTGTTATTGATGGTGTTAACTAGCTCAAACAAATCACAATCTGAAACCAAATACACTGTAGGAAAAGGTTTCCATATGTTAGCTATTTCTTCAGGGGAGGTCTACCTCCAGCACAGAGGCAGCCAGTGGAACCCCAGCACCGGCTTCCCCCACTCTGAACTCTTACCAAGATAAAGAATTCATTTATTGATGAAATAACACACGAATAACCCTGCTCCAGTGTGCAGGAGAGGAACCATGCACAGTACAATGGAAAGGCTTCCCTGGAACAGTTAAAAATGGCATTCTGTAAATTAGTGTTGTTTTTAAAGTGTAACAGACCCTGGATGTCTTTTTTAAATAACATTTTTGTATGCTCTCCTCTGCATTATGATTTTCCTTTCCCACATCTACAGGCAGGAAATGAAAAAACTTAAAAAGAACGGGACTTCACAGAGACACTTCAGTATATAAATAAAAATAAACGACACCCAAACTAATTCCAGCTAAACTTGCTGGAAACCATAGGAGCCGTTTACACATCTGTACTCATCTATTTAGGCCTTCTGCACATTCCCGGAAACATAATTACCAGCAACTCTGTTTCTGGGCTTTACTTAGCTGATCTATTCATTTTGTGCATCTTCAGGGTGACAATCTTGTATTTTATATGAGGTAGCCCCATTCCGTTTGTACACCTTACTTTTTTCCCACTCATTACTTCTTGCTGCAAGTTATTCCAGGGCGTTAAATAGTCAGAGCACGGCATGTAGGTCAGGGTAACACAGTTTGTTGATCTACCAGCACCACAAAAGATGGCACTATATAAATCCAAAATAATAATAAAAAATTATTATTACCTCCAAGCTAATCTGGGGGGGGGGGGGGGGGGGGGGAGTGGGGAAGCGATAGATCAATCGTCCAAAACAAAATGTTGCACTGCATTGAACAATACAATGTTGCGGATTTATCGTTTTTCAACAGATTTATTTGATGTGCAGTGTGTAGTAGGAATCAATCTCTCTCCGATCGGATTCCAATCAGAAGGATCGATCATTGTGCCACACTGGGTGGCAATCTGACTGAACTGCTTTGTGGGCTTTGAGAGAACAGAGAGAGGGCAGGTGTTCAGAGCCTCACCATGCTTTCTGATGCCTCCTGAGTGGCTCAGTTTCATGGTGAAATGCTCCGGTAGCAGACGCAACTTTTGTAAGTCGCTGCCCAGGAGGTACTCACCTGCGTCAGATCCAACCCCTTGCTGCCCTTGATCTCCTTTGTCCTGTGTTCCTGGCACCCATTGCATATGGCAGTTCATCTGACATACTTGAGCATGCACAGGTAAGTACCCCTGGGTCAAAGGTCAGCGGCTTACTAAAGTCTCTGAAGCTACCAGAGTAATACACAGCAAAACTGAGCGTCTCAGGAGGCATCAGAAAGTGTGGTAAGGCTCTGCACACATGCACCAACATCTATGTAGCTTCAGATCCCACACACAGCAGTTCACCTTGGGTATCCTTTAACGACCAGTCTCCTTCTACTCTATCCTAAGCCTGAGACATAAGACTGGCTTTGGTGGCAAAAACCCACAGACACAAAGCATTTTAGTCAATTAGACCAATTTTTAAGGGTACGTGATCCAAGACTCTGCATGACTTCTTACACATCATACTGCTAACCTATGCTTTGTGTACATATAAATCTATACAGTCCCAAAATCCAAATCCATATACTGTAGGTGTCGGGCAGTTTCCACTACAAGCATGCAAATTCACATGCTATTTTCTCGATGCGAATTCGCACGCGTACATGATTTCGCATGCGTTTGCCCCTTTTTTTGCATGCTAATTTACATGCCTACTTGTTGATTTTTTCTTCTTCAATCTCTATTGACACAAATGCATGCAAGAACACGCAAAACCGCTAATGTGAAAAATGCACACGAAACCACATCCTAAAAACTGTAGCACTGCTGTCCAGATACAGTGGCAACAGGCCCATTGAAATATATTACTATGCGAATCTGTGTGCAGAAAATGCACACCAATTCACATGCAGTGGAAATGGACCTTATGGAATTATTAAACATAACCAACCAGAAAGATATGACAGACACAGCTAATTAAAAACAACATGCAGTGTATGCATTAAGCTCATTGTTTTAGTGAAACAAATGTACAACGCAACCCCATGGCCCAGTCTGCCTCCCAGGGTGAAAAAACAAAAAAGTTTACTTCCTGATCTCGGAAGAGAGAGATCAATTTCTTGGATGAAAATACCTCTTTATCCTATCCCGTCATAACTGTGCATTGCTTAAAGATTAATCTGCCAGCTCACACAGTTGTGCATAGAATAAGCAACTGTGCCATTTTAAGAGGTCATGCTGAACACAGCACCATGTTCAAAAACACACCAGGATTTGACAGTGTTTACAAATGTATTTTGCCAGGTCTGTTAACAGCAGAAACACCCCTTGGGGTACATATAACACTGGCTATAAGACTCTGAACTTTATCATCCAAACACCCAAATACACCTGCGCTGGGACCACACATTAAAAACACGTCTGGGACGCGGTATTATATACTGTGCTTTCAACATGTTCTCATTTACATGGACTGTTTATTATACAGAGTGGCAGCTGAAGACTGTCAGACCAGCCTGTGTAAACAGGTGATTGCCTCTGCACTGCTCTGCTGAAACCAACACTATTATTTCTTCCTTGCCTTGTACTAGACTGCTAAGAACATACAGCAGGGGGCACAGCACAAAAGGCTGTGCTGTACTTATTACCAGCAGTGCTGTAAAGTGTACTCAAATACTTTGTTTTATGAAATTTTTTGTATGTTCTCCTCTGAAGCATAATGACACGTTATTCGGTCAGTAAGTGGGAAAACCCACAGAATAGGACTTCACAGAGACAAATTAAAGACTTGAAGCTAATAATTCTTCAGAGGAGTACTGTATATACTCATATATAAAGCCAACCCGTGTATAAGCCAAGGTACCTACTTTTCCCTCAGAAACCAGGAAAAAGTCATTGACGTATATTGCATGTTGATGTACATTGCCGCACAAAGGAAGTTGCAGGGCATGCTGGGCTGTCCTTTTTTGCTTCTTTACTTCCCCCTCAGACTTAACTAATGCAGCCTGATTGGCTGAAGCCTCTGTCCTGGTTTTACCCCCCCCCCCCCCCCCAACACACACACACACACACATCTGTTCCTCTCCAATTGGCCAATATCTCATGCTGAGACAATGCACATTCTATTGCAGAGCTGGGTGGGAGTGCCTGAAGACTAGGCGGAGGGCGGGCAATGCATACACAATCAGGCAGAGTAGAGTAAGGGAGGAAATGACATCAGGATTGCCTTCAAGATGGACAGTTAAAATGGAGAATCCTAAGGAGGGATTTTCCATTTTTTTTTTACTGTAGAAATCCCTAAATCAAAATGTGGACAGTGCAATACTCCGGGGTGCCGCTGTGTGGGTTCCAGGCAGTGAGAGAGCCTGGGACCCCCGCGGCCCTCCGGTTGTATGGGGGCAATGGGAAGCCTCCTCGTGGCGCCCCTGGATAGTGCTATGTAGCATGAACTAATTCCCGCAGGGCGATTGTTTCGCGGTTTTGGTTTTTGACCCTGCATATTTAGGCATGCAAAAGCAAATGCATATTTGCATGAGCAATGTCTCGTGATTAGCCAATAGGCCAAATTTGCAAAGCCAGATTTGTCAGGTTCACTTGGTTGATGCACAGATTTTCTCTTTGTTGTAATTAACATATGTTATGTAAGTAGAGCAAGTATTTATCTACTTATATATGTGTTTTTCTCTGAGATAGTATGGCTGACAGCTCCTCTTTAATCGCTGTCTCAGCTGAGTCCATCTAGCAAGTGTAGCTAGCTTCTGAAATTTCTCATTACTAGTCCAACACTTGGTGCTCATTGTATGCTGAATGATAAGATCTGCACAAGTTTAACAAGTGCAAAAAAACAAGAAAAAGGTTGCAGACATCGCAGAATGACATTTTTCAAAATCAATACACACAGTAGTTAGTTTACAAACTGTATAAACACAGAATAATAGCTTATACTATTCATACTAGAAGTGACATGTCAGTATTGTAAAATGGTGCTAAAACCTGTAATGAAAGCACATACTGCATTATTAATCAGGATCCCACTTTAAGAACTTTGTACTCCTGAGTATAAATACAGGAGCATTTTAAGCCTGGCTTCTTGGATGGAAATGTAAATTGACGTGGCGGTATTGGATATCTGTGCACACAGTTTAGCCAGCTACTGCAGGAAAGAGCTATTATTCTTCACATCTTTTGACAAGTACATCTGCAGGTGAAAACTGTCTCTCTGTTAGCCCTGCAATTACCTGGCCTTGGCAACGCTTGTGCTGCCAGAGTTTGAATTGGCTTTAATAACAGGTTTCATCGCCTTTAGTAGCAGCAATGATTGCAGCTTACCACTTCCTATAATTTGATATAAATCTTTCACATCAATGTTCAGGAATTTTCGCTTATCCATTCTGGCAAAAAGTGAATTATGGTAAAGTGTTCACTGCATGCTCAATAAACTGTAGTATGATTCATATGGCTGGTTGGGCGATTCCCTCCCCATTTTTCACGCAAAACAATTTTTTTGTGTTTTCATTGAAATACTTATCAAATTTACTTATCCGGTAACCCATTTTAAAAAGTCCCATCATGCAGGGCTCTCATGAGAGATGACCAGTTAGCAACAATAATTTCCTTGAATATTATACAAGTAAGCAATTCTGAGAAGTAGTTTGTATGACTTTGTCCACTGCAGGGCAAGTGGTTCGATACTTTAAAACATGAGAGGTGCAACGTTAAATTACACCTGTAAGAAATAAAAAGCAAGGGTTAGATCAGGGGTGGGAAAACTACGGCTTGCGGTCTGAATCGCTGTGAAGGAGGCCCGCTGACAGAGGGCTGCATTCCCCTCTTTCCTTTTCCCTCCCACCGTTCTTCTATAAAGATGTGCACCACCTGTACAAGAAGTAACTCACCCAAATCACTCTATCCAGCGGCAATTGCCATGGCAACAATGGCATCATGTGACACAGTCATTACGTTACAGCGTGTCACATGATGCCGCCGTTGCCATGGCGATCACCACTGGAATGAGCGATTGGGTGAGTTACAAGCGAATGGCCACTGGAAGTCTGGAAGGAGGGAGGGGGAGAGTAGCAGCGGGCCATATTCTTGAGGAAGTTTTGCCCATCCCAGGGGTTAGATACTTACCTCAGTAGAGGGAAGCCTCCAGATTAGGGATGTTCCAACTCCAGTCATTGAGGGCCAAGGTCTTCTCACATTTTTTGGCACAGCTCAAATTAATTGATGGATTTGAATGAGGAATGGTGAGGCTCATCAAGTAGAACACATTTCTCAATATCTCTGCCCAACCTAAACACTAGCATGGATATGACCACAAGAACTGGAGTTGGACAGCTCTGCTCTCAATGGTTCCAGAGGCTAGTTCAATCCACCTGCATCCCACCAATGTTCCCCAGTGGCTTCCTCTCCTTCACAGCTACACTCCCGTCCATATAGGGGCGGCAGCACTGGGTTGCAGTAATGATGGCTTGCTCAGTAGCACGTAGCTGCTTGTGCATGGAGGAAAAAGCTGTGCACGAGTCGCTCTGTGTTACAGTACAGGACTTCATTGAGCCAGTGCAGTACAGCTGCACTCAGTCACAGATGGGAGTGTGGCTACAAGCCCTTGTCAAATATGTTTGGAGGGTCCCAGAGCTTCATCGGCGGGGGCAAGGAAGATGGGGAAGCCTCTGAACAATACAAAGGCTTCCCTCTACTGTGGTAATTATCCAAGGTTGGCCATATTTTTTTCCTACAGGTACACTTTAAAGGGAACCTGAAGTGAGAGGAATAGAGGCTGCCATCTTCAATCCCGTATAAACAATGCCAGTTGCTTGTTATGCTAAGCCTTTGAGTTTAGTGGTTTTAGAGTCACCTGCAACAAGCATGCAGCCAGAGGGCCAAAGGATCTGATTTGCATGCTCATTCTTAATCAGTGACTTATTAGGCCTGGAACCCACTAGGAGCGCTTTTCTGATCGCTGTGTGATTTCAAAAAGCTCTTGCTAATGTAATGCTATGGATGTAATACCACTTGAGCGATGTGATTTTTTTTTAAAAATCCCCCATAGCAGTGCATTAGCAAGAGCTTTTTCAAATAACTAGCACTTAGAAAAGGCTGCTAGTGGGTTTGAGCCCTTAGAGTCTGATCATCAGCAAAGAAGTCAGGCAGCTGGTATTGTTTATAAGGGAATGAAGAAGGCACCCTCTAAATGCCTTTCAGGCCTGGAACCCACTAGCAGTACAGTGACTAGAGGAATGTGATTTTATACCCCATAGCATTGCATTACCAAAAGCTTTTAAAATCACTAGCGCTTAGTAAAGGCTGCTAGTTGGTTTGAGACCTCATTTCAGGTTCCCTTTAACTAAAAGTTTCTGCAGTCTCATTAAACGCAGTACAGCAGGTTCACTCTGTTAGCTGGTGGGAGTTTATTAATCAAACACTAAATTCTGCAGATTTCTACCCTGGTTTCTAGGTGTGCCAACATTCCTGATCAACATAACAGTCTCCAACCCATCATTCTAGGGTGTTTGCAATATGTATACAATGAGGCATCCTGTAATCCGTATACTTATGAAGACAATGTCAAACTTATTACGCACTTACTCGTGTACTCTGTTGTCTCCATACAAATCACTCAGTCCAAAGCTGACGTAATGCCAGTGCTCAGGAACACCAAGTGAGGGACTGCCAAGATTCCTGTACATGCTCACATAGTCTAAGGGGTCTGGTCCACCCAACCTAAAAGGGAAAGAAAATACCGTTAAGTCTGCAGAAAACAAAAAAATCCCTCCAGTAATCTTTGCAGGTCACTCCCTCCCATAACTGAGGTTTCATTTTAGTTACACATTGCTGACATGAATTGGATTTCACTCTTGAAAACTGCTAGTGAATGCTCTACATTTTACAGACACCCTAAGGGAAAGGACTGGTATGTGTAATGTATAACAAAAATAATAATTTTTGTGCATTTTTTTTTAAATTCCATATTGCTCAAATTTTTAGATGTAGCAAAGTGCCATATTAGAATGGATGTTGGTTTTTTTTGTCCTTCTCAGTGGTAGAGGGTTTGGTATTGTCTTCCATTATGAGGGGTCAGGTTGCTACTATTGTCCTGTTTCAGGAATGGAGACGGTAAATCCTGGTACAAACCTCCAATTTTGATTGGCCACTGACTAATTTTCACTTTTTCATGTAGTATGAGCGTTTATTTACACAATATGTTCATAGTATTCAAAATCTGTTGATGCTCATACTACACGGAGGTGGTAAATTGGATGTGTGTGTTCTCCCAAGAGGAGCTGTCAACCATACTAATCAGAAAAAAAAAATATATAAGTAGATAAATATTTGCTCTACTTATATAACATATGTATTGTGTACTGTCCATATTTTCATTTTACTTATTTTTCTACAGTAAAATAGAGAAAATCCTTAGGATGTTCCATTCTAACTGTGTCTATCTTGAAGCCAATCCTGATGTCATTTTCTCCCTTACTCTCCTCTGCCTAATTGTGTATGCATTGCCCGCTCTCCCCCCAGTTTTCAGGCACTCCCACCCAGCTCTGCAATAGAAAGTGCATTGTCTCAGCTAGAGTTGCAACGGTATGAAATTCCACGGTATGATAACCGTCTAAAAAATATATACCACGGTATGACGGTATCACGGTATTACACAATTATTTGGACCCAGCCATCTTACGTTAAATAATGTGCCCCCCCCCCCCCGGTATGGTAGCCAGATGTGCCCCCAATCCCTCGGAATACATATGCTTAAGAAGCCTGGAGATTTGGGCGCAGGGTAAAGCTGTTCACCCTGCTCCTACAAAAGTCCTGGTGGCGTTAAATACTATTCCCCATCCAGGTTACCATGGATAGTGGTGAAAGATGTACTTCGGCTCCCAGCTATTGCTGGCGGACGAATTACAGTGTTTTTATAGTAATTTGTGCTCTGTCTTTTGCCGGCGCCCAAATTACTCACTGAGAGTCGCTATAGCCGTAATTCCTATTACGGCCTATGGTGGCACTGGCTGCGCTCAAATCTCGGGCTCTTTTTACAGATCTCCACTCCAGCACACCCCTGTATTGTAGCCAGGTATAGGAGCTTCCAGTATAGCTAGTTAGGTATGGGTGCCCCCAGTATAAGTAGCTTGGAATAGGGGCAGCCAGTAATAGGTGGCCGCAGTATAGGTAGCCAGGGATAGGTGTAGTCAGTAACAGGTGGCTGTAGCATAGTTAGCCAGGGATAGGTGTAGTCAGTAAGAGGTGGTTGCAGCATAGGTAGCCAGGGATAGCTGCAGCCAGGATAGGTGCAGCCAGTATAGAGAGCCGGGGGAGGAATTCTGTTTGCGTGTGCACTTTTTTCTTCTTCCTGCCATTGCGTTCAATCTCCTTGTAACAGCTGTTTCAGGGAGATAGTACACAAGAACAGGAAGGAGGAAGTAGGTAGTACACATGCACAGGACCTGCCGGCAAGTGAGCATTTCTTTCACCCCGCCGCTGTTCGTGCCCCCGCATGGTATGATTACCATCCACAATCAAACCGCGGTATACAGTCATGCCTGTATAACGCGGCAACCCTAGTCTCAACATGAGAAATATTGGTCAGAGAGGAACACAGGTGTGGGAGGGGAAAACAGGAGGGAAAGAGGCTTCAGCCAATTAGGCTTCATTAGTTAAGTCTAAGAGGAAAGTAAAGATGCAAAAGAAGACAACCCAGCATGCCCTGCAACTTCCTTTGACCAAATAATAGTCAGGGAAACTGGGGAATAATCATTTATCAACAAGAAAAGTAATATTGATTTTTAACTTTTGGATTGCCTGGTTAGCATCTTTATTTCTTATTAGCATCTTTATTACTTGTTTACAAGATAAAAATAAAGAATAGATTTTTTATTTTATGCCCGACAGGTACACTTTAAGTGTCCCAGTGGGTGCGTGGGAAGCCACACCCAGACAACCAGTCTCAGGCATTAGTCTACATTACATCAAAACAAGTTATCAGAATAAAATGACACATTCTGCCAAGATACTAATTTAAAATCTTAGCATCTTCTTGCTTTCTTGCTTTTTAGCAGGACTGGACAAATCCTAATCGCTGGATAGCCAAAGCTCCTTAACGTGTATCCGAGCCGAAGCTCGGGTACAAAAATCACATATGTACCTAAAGAGAGATAAGGCAAGAGCTAACTAAACTTGTTACTATATGCATGTAACCATTTATCTCCTGTCATATTAAGAGAACCCGAGGTGGGTTTGAAGAATATTATCTGCATACAGAGGCTGGATCTGCCTATACAGCCCAGCCTCTGTTGCTATCCTCAACCCTCCTAAGGTCCCCCTGCACTCTGCAATCCCTCCATAAATCACAGCCACGCTGCTGACAAACAGCTTGTCAGAGCTGGCTGTGTTTATCTCTATAGTGTCAGTCTGCTGCTATCCCCGCCTCCTGCAGAACTTCAGTCCCCACCTGCATCCCTTCCCTCCCTGCTGATAGGAGGGAAGGGACGGGGGCAGGGACCGGAGCTATGCAGGAGGCGGGGGAGCAGCTGAGACTGACACTACAGATGTAAACACAGCCTCACAGCATGGCTGTGATTTATGAGGGATTGCAGAGTGCAGAGGGACCTTAGTGGGGTTTGGGATAGCAACAGAGGCTGGGCTGTATAGGCAGATCCAGCCTCTGTATGCAGATAACATTCTTAAAACACACCTCGGGTTCTCTTTAAAGAGAACCCGAGGTGTGTTTAAAGAATGTTATCTGCATACAGAGGCTGGATCTGCCTATACAGCCCAGCCTGTGTTGCTATCCCAAACCCCACTAAGGTCCCCCTGCACTCTGCAATCCCCCATAAATCACAGCCGTGCTGTGAGGCTGTGTTTACATCTGTAGTGTCAGTCTCGGCTGCTCCGCCGCCTCCTGCATAGCTCCGGTCCCTGCCCCATCCCTTCCCTCCAAACAGCAGGGAGGGAAGGGATGCAGGCGGGGACTGGAGTTCTGCAGGAGGCGGGGAGAGCAGCAGACTGACACTATAGAGATAAACACAGCCAGCTCTGACAAGCTGTTTGTCAGCAGTGTGGCTGTGATTTATGAGGGATTGCAGAGTGCAGGGGGACCTTAGGGGGGTTTGGGATAGCAACAGAGGCTGGGCTGTATAGGCAGATCTAGCCTCTGTATGCAGATAATATTCTTCAAACCCACCTCGGGTTCTCTTTCAGTTCAGGTACAATTTGTAATGTCTCAGGTTTACTTTAAACTAAAGGAATTATACTTTGTACATCCCCTGTAGTCTGTTACCTCCCTCCGTGTTGGTTCAGTCCCCTCCAGTGTTCTCCTCAGGAGCTATTAGCCGAGTATTCCACCCAGCTAATTTTTGCACTGGCCTTGTGTTCCCCCTTCGCACCCCACTCGGCTACTTGTTCATGCCACCTGGATGGAGAACAATTCTGGGGAGAACACTGCCCTCCATTTTGCCGCTGTGGAGTCCGTGATCCATTTGGGTTGGGGTCATTGAACATACGCAATCCTAGCCACATGGACACTCTGGTTGCACTTCCATTAGCGCAGTTACATTCTATGTGAACTGGGCCTGCACTGAACGTTCCCAGCCACAGGAGCGTGATCACAGGGAGCGCATGGCCAGGGCCACGCATGTGCAGTAGTCCCCAACTAAATCAGTCAGCAACTTTACCCGAACTTGTAGCAGTGCAACAGATGGAACAGGAGGATGGCAAAAGAGCAGATGGACTACAGGGCTGGAGTTAGCCCCATGTAAGTATAAAACATTTAGATTGTACTGTCTTGCACAACATTTTAAATACAGATTACTTTATCTTTGCTTTAAATTATGCTTTTAATGGGACACATATTGCTATTGCCATTGCTGATTTTTTAGGTTTTTGGCTCTAAAACAGATCTGTGCACTTGCTGATAAGGGATTTAAGATCTTGCATTTCAACATTTGGGACCCCCATACTCAATATATTATAGCCAGAATGTCTGTATAAGGCCCCTTTTCCATGGAAGGCTGAAGTTGGTGAATTCTACACTTGTCCGCTGTTCTCAGGCACTGGTTGGACGCTTGCTAGCGCATGGCATGGGCGTTGGAAAAGTGGCCCACCATGGAGCTGCATCTAAGCGTGGCAGTGCTCAGACATTACAAGTTTTTTTGTTGGTGGGAGTATTAAACAATATGTGGTATTACAAATGAAATTGCCGCCCAAAAGGCACTCATGGCCGGCAGCGTG
This sequence comes from Hyperolius riggenbachi, assembly GCF_040937935.1. Lineage (NCBI taxonomy): Eukaryota > Metazoa > Chordata > Amphibia > Anura > Hyperoliidae > Hyperolius > Hyperolius riggenbachi. The sequence goes on from NC_090655.1 coordinate 113,873,713, forward strand.
AACAGCCCGACAAGCGCACAGGTCAGCTGTCCATGGAAAAAAGGGGCCTACTGCCAGGTACCACATTCAGGCTAGATGAGCAGTGGCAGCTTTCTTCTACTTCTTCACTTTAACCCCCTATGCCAGCAAGTCATAAATGATTCTATCTGAAGCAGGAACATGACTACACTATTTATGCCAGGATGCTTTTGTGAAGGCTCATTTCTGAGGCCGCCTTTAGCTCGCAGCTTTGGCATTTGGAGCTCTCTTAGGGCTGGTTCACACTGGGGTGCTTTTCAGCGCTTTGCTGATCGCCGGTGTAATGATAGATACTGCCACCTCACACGTCGTGCCACCCCGTTGCTACTGCACATGCAGATTTACAACATGCGTGCCACGTCATCCCCCATCGACTATATTTACGTTGCAGTGTGTATTAACACATAGCAGCGTATATTTTAGTGCTGCTCCACAGCCCAGCCACTAGGCCATGCCCTTGCCAGTGACGTCAACATACTCCACCCCTCGCCGCCGCCCTTCTGCTCCACAGAATGGTATGTCGGGGACAGTAGCTAAACAAATTATCAGAATCGCACCACTAGGCTCCGCCCCCACTGCCTCTCTAATTCATTGGTATTTTTTAAGTGAACAGTGTTTAAAATGAACTGTATTTCTATTTAATAAGAGGACGCAGAGGATATTGGGGACAGCAGTGGGAGGATATTATCCTGATGACAATGGAGGGGGGCAGAGGCAGGCAGAAACGTTGGCAAAAAAAATGAAAATAAATAAATAAATCGGGCATTTGCCAACGTGTGATGACGTGGATGACCAATGCTTCAGCACGTGATGACGTTTTCCTTCAGCGTGCTGAGCAGGATACGGGCGGCGCTATCTGTCATTACTCCGGCAATATTTCCAAGAAATCTATTGGAAATCTGTGCAGCCACCTCTGCCTGCTAGGCCTCCCAGCTCTCCCCCATGTATAGTGTACTCCCGAGCCCATGGTGAGTGTTGCAGGCCCACCTGTCCGCTGGCGTGCCTTCTCGTGTCCTGCGCCTTTCTTCATGGCCAGGGAGGATGCCTGAACCCCGTTGCATGTACACAATATCAGCACAGTGTCATATCATACAGGCGCCAAGGAGAAAGATGCGGGACACAGGAGGAGATGCACCAATGGAAAAATTAGGCTGCAACACTCACCACAGGCCGGGGAACTACATTTTTTACACGGGGGAGACTAGCTGGGGGTCCCCCAGTCAGCAGAAAATCCAACACCGATACTTCAGCACACCCGACCGAGACCTTTCCAGCATGCTGGATCAATCGCTTTCGGACAGAGATCAAACAAAATGACCAATGGGCAGCCACATTGTGGAATCAATCTCTGCCAGATTTGGTCATTTTGACCGAATTGGTCAGGAATGGATGCCAGAAATCGAGAAATGTGTTAGCACCATGAAGGAAAAGTAATTTTTAAGAAATTAAAATTACAAGATGGCTTAAACAATGAAGAGAACATTGAACTAAAGCCACATCAGGGAGCTGGCTGTGTGCCATTTCAGCATCCATACACAAGGGTCTTCTGATCTTTTTTAGAATGGATGACCATTTCGTACTGATCAAATCCTCCTGTCATTTCTTTTTTGATGGTTAGCCAAACCCCTCAGAGGAAGACGATACGTTTCGCAAGCAGCTTGAACCAACAGACTTCACAGACAAACAGTACATACAGAAACCTGTGAGTACTATTAAACACTTATAAGCAGGTTTCATTACACTCCACTATTGGTCAGTGTAAACACATTAATCTCCTTTAATGACAGAAGATGAGGGCTTGAATATTAAGCCTTGACAACAGTTGTCACAAATAAAAAATAAAGAAGGCTTTTATTACACAACACATCATTTAGAGGCCTGATCACTTTGGTAACAAGTTGACAGAGAGCCAGAGGTGAATTCACGAGACAGGAGTGCTGCAACCCACAGCAATCTTCTATTAAGCCAACTGATGTGTACTGAAAGCACCATTATCTTTTCTATTTAGTAAAAACTAAACCTGGTGTGTCCATAGTCCAACAGCATATTGAGGATCTTCTCTCCCAATTATGTCCCCCTTAGTACCTCTTGTGCCTTCCTTGTACCTCTTGTGTCTGTGTCTCCCTGTATCCCTCAGCATCCATCTTGTGTTCCTCTGCCCATCTTGTATACTCATGTGTCCCTCTTGTATCCCGTTCTTGCGTCTGTCCCTTAATCCTGCTCGTCCAGCTTTTACAGAGCAAATCTGCCCCGCAACGCACCTGGCTTCCCTCATGTGCATTGTGCAGCTGTTGCCACTGGAACGTCTAATAGCTGTGTTCCTGTGTGTCATTCTCCAGTACAGCCCCGAAACCGTGCCACTGAGGGGAGGGGCAGAGGATGTCTGATTCATCGAATAGAGGGCGGAAAAGAGCATAACTGCTGCCACCTTTATTGATTGGAGCTGATAGTCTTGAGGGCGGGACCAATGTTCAGTCATTGGGGACAATCACTGTACTCGAGTAGTAGTGACCTGTGATGGCCCTAATGACAGAGCCTTGGTCCAGCCCTCGAGACCATCTGCTCCAATCAATAAAATGCAATGGCAGTGAAGTCATACACTGGTAAATTTTCCCCCACGACATGCCCCCAAAAATAGATCCCATCACTGCCACACACTGCCCATCCATTTTTAATAGATTTCAGCATTAAATCCATTAGGGCCGAAACACACTGCAGAGCAGTTTGCTGGCCAACAGCGCTATGTCGTTTTTTTGTTTGTTTGTTTTTGATCACAATAGTTTTTATTGAAAAATTTTTCAGCATACAAGTTATGTAAGTATCTAATGGCATAGTGTGCAATATGTGTAAAACAAATAACAAATAAACAATATATAAAAAAGTTTTTCCCACATTAACATATAAATTTTCACTATAAAAATAAACTCAGTCGTATAACTAGCTTATTATTAAGTTAAATGTCACTTTGAAATAAAGTTGCAGCTTATAATCATGGTGTAGAATAAAAAGAAACATTTAATAATACTGTGTGGATTGTAAATCCGCTTAAATCTGCATTAAATCTGCATAAAGGTACAGAATCCGCATCCAGATGCGTAAATTCAATGCTACCATGCTGAATTCCGCGTTAGAATTTAAAAAGCTTCAAAATCGCGCAAAAACGCGCAAACTCACAGAAACGCGCAAAAAACGCGCAAACACGCCGAAAACGCGCAGAAAGCGCGCGAAAAACGCGCCAACGTGTAGGACGCACGGAAGACGCCAATTGGTGCGAAAACGCGCTATAAACGCGTTCAACGCACCCAGGCGTGTGATCTATCTGTAAATGGCCAGCAAACCTGAATTTGTATCTGTTGTCTCCAATGCAAGGGGTAGAGGAAGTAATAACTGTAGTAAAAGTAATAGAGGTGAAAAAAGGTAATGAGAGGTAATAAAGGTGATAGAAGGTAATAGAAGGACCATGAGGAAGAAGAGAGAGAAGGAGGGAGGGAGGACACCTCAGAATTCCAGAACCCTCGATGCCGTGTACACAGTAGGCCAGAGATCAACCTTCCTCATGAAAGACTGTAAGTTCCCGCATCTGATAGACCAAGCCTTCTCTGCCAACAAGTTATGCTGCGTACACACTGGCGATAACGATCGTTCGTAACGAACGATAATTGAAAGACGAACGATAGTAACACGACAGGAATGCAACGACGGATTCCAACGATGAACGTACACACTGAGCTGAGTGTTCTAGCAATTAAGAACGTTTCAGGAAAGAAGAAGATGCACATATACATATATATACATATACATATATATATAGTATTATTCTATATATATATATATATATATATATATATATATATATATATATATATATATATATATATATATATATATATATATATATATATATATATATATATATACAATCATACTTTGTACTAATACACAGATTTTAATTCATAATCCTTGCTATTAACACACAACTACAAACACCAGGAATATTAAGAACAAACACATACATGCATGTATTACATTGGGCTCATAGATAGTCAGGATAGACAAATAAATTCGTTTTTCGAAAACGTTCCCTTTAAGTTTCAAATTAGCCGTTCGTTCGTCTATAACAGGAAGTACGGTCAGAAGAAAAGTTTCGCGGTTGCGTGGTTCGCTATATAACGATCGTTCTCGGCCGACTATCATCCACACTACACTTTTCCAACGATAGTCGGCAGATGCGATCCGTCAGGATGGATAGCTCCTTTTACCCGATGTCGTTCTTTCGTCGTTCTTCTTAATGATCGTTGGCAAAAGTTTTTCCCCCGACCGTCGGCTGAACGATCGTTAATGAGCAGTTTCAAACGACCGTTGTCGCCAGTGTGTACGCAGCATTAGACTACTTTCCTAAGGATCTCTTCTAATCTCGGTATATGAAGTGTTTTCCAGTGTAATGCCAGTTGATTCTTGGTTACAATAAAAATATGGTCAGCAATCAGTCTCTCTTGAGGGGAAAGGTCCCTAGTTCCCAAATGAAGGAGTGCCATACCAGGTGGTATCGTCTGGAGTGACATTGGCAGCTGTCTCAGAAAACCTCCAACATCATCCCAGAGTTTTCTAATTTTGGGACATTCCCATAATATATGTTCTATAGTACCCGCCATGTTACACCCCCTCCAACAAGTGGGGAACATTTTGAATCAAAATGTGATATTTTTTCTGGGGTCATATACCACTGCCAAATGCACTTAAATAAGCCCTCATGATGACCGATACAATGAGTAGACTTTCTAAAGGACTGAACAGTCATCTCCCATTCCTCTTCATCAATGTCACGTTGTAAATAAGTTTGCCATTTAGACAATTGCCATTGGGGAGGTTTTCCTTTCAGATCAAGTAGAATATTATAAAAGGTGGATGTGCCCCTCAGGCCTACTCCCTCCGACTGCACTAACTTCTTAATTTTAGGCAATAATGCAATTGGGCTATATGAGTACTTGTTCAGAAATCGGTTAATTTTGTCATATATCCATTTATCAGTGGATGGGATTCCATATGTGGTCACTAGTGAGTCAAAGGATTTAAGGCCAGAGCTCTCCAACAAATCTGTCACAGATGTTATCCCACAATCAATCCAGTGGTCTAATGCTGGGAATACACGGTTCGTTTTTGCCTTCGTTTAAACCTTCGTTTCGATTGTGCCTTTTGTCCTTTTCGATCCCGAAATAATCAGTCATACGGTTAATATCACCACCCACGGTTTCGTTTTTTTTTCCGATTCTGATGGTTTCGTTTTTCCAATGATCGAAGGCTGCAAAGAAACGAAACGAAAATCCCTTTTTACAGGGACGGACTAACATAAACGAACATATAATCGATCTGAACAGCCATCAAGCCTACCAATGGCTCGATTAGATGGATAAAGAGAGATAATATCAAACATGTTCGATCACTAGTCGTTCGTTTTTGGGGTCTATTAATCGAAACTATAATGAGATTATGACTATTTTCACATACGTTTTCAACACTCGATTCGTTTACCGAACGAATCGAAGGTTTAAACGAAGGCAAAAACGAACCGTGTATTCCCAGCATAAGGAAATGTTTCTGATGGTAGTGTGGAAAGCTTCAAGAGGGGTTGTCAGAGGTATAGCCAGGGGGTCTTCTCTAGAAAGCTTAACCACCTCCTTCCAAATTCTAAGGGTATTAGCTGTAATTGGATTCTTAATATTTGGTTGGATCTTCCAGGTTAGTCTGGACTGCAGACATAGTTTATAAGGGCTATACGGCAATTGTGCCTCTTCCGTCAGATACCATTGCCTGCTTGTATCCTCCGTCCAGACCGATCTGGACTGATCCAAGATTGTAGCCATATAATAGAGTTCCAAATTGGGGGCTCCTAGGCCTAACTTAGAAATTTGTGTTGTGAGGATTTTGTTAGAGAATCTGGCCTTTTTGTTGTTAAGAATATATTTATTCAGAAGTCTCTGTAGGGTAGTAAAAAATATTTGAGGGACTCTTATAGGCAGATTTCTGAACAAGTATAAAAGTTGGGGTAAAATCCTAATTTTAAAGGCAGCAATTCTGCCTGACCAAGAGAATTCTACTTTTGCTAATGAATCTAATTTATCTTTAAATTTGGTTAGCCAAGGGTTATAATTTTCTCTATAGATCTGGGCTATGGTAGGTGTAAGTTGAATACCTAGAAATGTAATACTTTTGTCAGTCCAGGAGAAATGGGAAGAGGCCTGAAGGGCTTCCCTCATCCTCTTTGGTATGTGGCAGGGGAGAATGACTGTTTTCTTCTCATTTAATTTATAAAAGGAGACTCTAGAAAACTCATTTAGTTCAGTAGTGACATTTGGCAGTGATATAAGGGGTTTTTGAAGATATAATATTATATCATCCGCATATAAACCAATTTTTGTGTGAATTTGTCCAATTTTTACACCATGTATTCTTGGGTTATTTCTAATTTGTTGGGCCAATGGTTCTAAAGTAAGGTTAAAAATCAATGGAGAAAGGGGGCAGCCCTGACGGGTACCATTTTTGATGTCAAACGAAGAAGAGACATAACCAGAAGACAGGACCTTAGCAGATGGTTGTGTGTAGAGAGCAAGGATGGCACTATGAAGGAAGCTGGGTATACCAAATTTTAATAAAACTCTAGACAAATAGTGCCAATTGACCCTGTCAAACGCCTTTTCCGCGTCCAAGGAGACGAGGAGTGTAGGCGCCCGACAGGTCTTGAGTTGATGCAATATAGCAAGGGCCTTTCTTGTTCCATCATTGGTAGACCTTCCCCTGATAAATCCAGCTTGATCAGGATGAATAAGTTGTGGCATTAATGGGGACAGTCTATTAGCTATAATCCTAGCATAAATCTTTACATCAGTATTTAAAAGGGAAATTGGTCTATAACTACCAGGATCTGCTGGATCTTTGTCATCCTTGGGAATAGTGGATATGAGAGCTGCCAATGGCTCTCCAGGGAAAGTACCTTTAAGTGTTACTTCATTAAAAAATTCTGTAAGTGGCTTAGCTAATATGGGAAGGAATTTCTTGTAATAATCATTAATATATCCATCTGGGCCTGGGGCTTTATCATTTTTTAAATTTTTAATTGCTATTTCAATTTCTTGTTGATAAAATGGGACTGATAATGATTTTTGCTCGAATTCTGATAGCAAGGGAAGGTCTACCTTTGATAAATAATTATCAATTTCTTGAATAGATGGGATGTGAGTGTCTGGATTTTTTTCCAAGTTATAAAGTTCTTCATAGTAGGAAGCAAGTGCTTCCACTATATCAGTAGGATGATATACATTTGTTTGTTTTTAATAACCACCACCACCAATTATTGGTCTGAGCCATGCTTATGCGCTTTGAGTCCTACGGGAGAAAAGCGCTTAACAAATGTTATTTGTTGTAATGCTGCTCTCCCCAGGGCCCCATGCAGAGTATTAGCACAGCAAAGCACTCTGATCACCTCTGCAACTGGCATGCTCCTTCCTCTGTGATACCATCATCTCCGGGTGCCCATAGAGACCCAGCGCATGTACACCACTGATTCACGGGGTCACTACGGGCACTGGGAGATGACAGCAGCACAGAGGAGGGAGCACGCTAGCTGGAGAGGTGAGTGAGAGCACTTCGCTGTACTAATGCTGAGAGCCTCAGGGAGAGCAGCATTGGCAAGGGAAACCCGTCCCCAGCCCAAGGCCTCCCAGCATAGATCCTGCCGCAGCCCCACCTCTGATTGAACTTCAAAAACTGTCCTGTCTAATTGGTAACATCTGTCAATTTCTGATCAGGCAGTATGTTGGGGCAACAATCCACAGCAGATACAATCACAACAAATGGGCACCTTTAGGGCCCATTCACACTTGCCGATCACAAAACGCTAGCCATTTTGCTAGCGTTTTGCCCTGGCGTTTTTTGGCGATTAACGCCCCCCCCCCCCCCTGTTTTGCGCTTCTATAGCACTAAAACGCGATCGCTGGGAAACAGCCTGAAAATGGTGCAGGCTACGCGTTTACGTTTATCCTTTGTTGGGGGCGATTTGCGCAAATCGCCCAAATGAGAACGGGCCCATAGGCTTATTACCCTAGCACTTTGAAAAGCGCTAGCGTTTGAGCGTTTTGCCGAAATCGCCGGCAAAACGCTCAAGTGTGAACGGGCCCTAAGAAACACTTAAAAGGAAAGCCTTGTACACACACTAGACAGTTCCCAGCAGAGGCAGACAGACAGGGACATCTTGTATGAGAAACTAGCTTGTGTTCTGCATTAACTGAAATGATTTGGGTGACAAGCATTGAGTGTAAATATGTATCTTTAAGACCATTTCACACTGTGTCCACTGCCTTGAGTCGCAATGGACACAAATCATTGCATTGCAATGCAGTGATATTTTTCTATGGGGCTTTCACATTGAGTGCAGTGCAACAGGTTGCGTCACAGTACAGCACAGCATGCTATGCATTAACCAGGAAACGTGGCAGTGAGGCATGATTTCATTGTACTGTATGCTTCACTGAGTAGTTGTATAGTAACATGATAGGATAAGCATATGCATGCACGGTCCCTATCCTACTTAACTAGCCAGTGTTTTTTTCACTTTTTAAGCTACTTCTCTGGAAGATGGGACTGCATGTAGACCTTATACAGCCACCTTTATGCTAGCCATACACAGGTTGATAATAGTTCAATACAGCAAGTGAAAGATCTGGCAGTAGTGATCAACGCAACTCAATCTAAATACACTTAATTAGAAATGTAAAGAATTGGACTGCTCAATGGACTGTTTAATGCAGTCCGATGCTATGAAGCAACTGATCCCCACCAATCCATGGAGATTTTACCAACACACCAGATTAACATTTCAATCAAACTGGCTAATTGACTCTGACAACCTGGAGCCGTGAAATAAGCACATGAAACCTTTCAAAGCACACTCCATTATTTATACTATCTCTATGTCCTTTAATCTGATATAGGAAATAATTACTTTCAAATATCTCATACCATTTGTAAGCACATAACATAAAAGTAATCACTGCCATTGCGAGTCACCAGGATACTTTTTAGAACCCGATTCACAGTGGTCTATTGTATAATGCACACGGTATGAGTGTGAACTGCAATGGAGTCTAGACACAGACTTCAACACAAAGCCTGCATGCAGCGAATTAGAATAACGAGATCAGTTTCAACGCAGTACTGTGACCATGCAGAATTGTTCTGCACTGCAACTAAGCACTGTGAACTAGCCCTAAAGCTTGGGTCCAATGGCTCTACAAGTTACAACTATGCCATTCTATTTTATAACAATTGCGGCAAAAGAACATTTCTGCAGATTCAAAGTCTGCATAGCACATCTCTCCTTATTTTGGTCCTTGATGTAATTAAAACAACAAAAAAGTAAAATACAAAGCTTCTTTAAATTCCAGCTTTATTTTACTTTTCTCTTTCAAAAAGTTTTATTCAGAGAAATTAAGATATTCACATCAAAGAAATACACAAGGGATCATATCCAAAACAATAGCTTTTCTCCCAAAATGGGACAAAAAGACTTATTCAAATAATACTGTATAATTAATCCCGTAAAGTGTACCTGTAGTGAAGAAAAAGGTGCCCCAAATGGGTACTTCCCTCGTCGGCAAAAAGTTTGCTGACGGAGCTCCGCAGCACTGCAAAGGTGGCTTGCACCAGAGCCTAAAGGCTTTTACCCACAACGTGTTTTTTTCTGCTATTTTTCAAACAACCGGCAATGTTTTGCAATCTTGTAACATGCGTACTTGCGCTTGCTTAAATGAACAACATTTTGCGACGTGCGCTAATCACAACTGTCACGGGGATCAGATCTTTAAGATAACTGACAACTCCCGCACAACGTGCCGTGATTGTTTGACCTCTCGTTCCTGCCCCTCGTGTGCTGTTGCGTGTTCCCACAGGTAGGAAGATGTATCAGGGACCGCTCGTTTGTCCGGTGACGTTGCTGTGAGGTTCCCCGGTCCATCTCTGTGTCTTCAGCTTAGCTGGCTTGGCTTTTACTTCTGAACCCAAGCGGTAGCTACATGTTAGGATGGAAAGAAAGAGGGAGGAAAGGGGAACCCTCTGTAGGTTTCAGAGGCTTCGTACTACCAAGGTATCTTTATTTCTCGCCCTAGAAAGGCACGTTTGCTTTAAAATAAAATTGAAACTACTTTTATAAGCCATATAAAAGTCTTGTTGTGCTGTCAATTTTTTAGAAAATAACAAAAAATCTCAGTCCTACTTTTTAAAGAAGACAGAGATGTAAAAAGCTAAAGAAAAAGACAGAAAAAGTAAAGAAGTGGAGTATTGTACCGTTTTAACCATCAGTAAATGCAAGAAGTAAAAGAAAAAGGAGTCAAACAGGAAGATGAACCCAGGTAGAACCCTGAGGGCCCTTTTCCACTAGAAGCGTTTGCGATGCTGAATTGCAAATCACTAGCAATTTTTAAATCGCTAGGGTTTGCTAAATAACATAGGAATCGCGGCAGGTATTTTCCACTACCGCAAATTGATTTTTACAAAAAGCGCAATCGCACTGCGGAGAAATTTTTACCACGATTTTGCTATGCATTGCAAAATCCCAATTGCAATTGCAGAAACAAATTAGGGACTTGCTGAATCGCAATCGCTAGAGTTTAGCGCAAGCGCTAGCAATTACTAGTAGAAAAGGGTGCTGAAGACATTCATAGTGAAAAAAGATTTTCTTCAACAACTTCACTGTACATTTTTAAGTCTATTATTATGAACGACCTCAATACAAAAGTTACAAAAAAGCATGTTTCACATGATCATGCAGTACTCTGCACTACAAAGCATACATATATACATTACATACATACAGACAATATTCAGGACACTACCCCTGTACATATACATTATAGAGAACATGCACCGCCCTGAAAGTTGCTGGGAAGTGTAATCGGTCCAGTAGGAGTGATGGCCGGGCAGCTTACCAGTACTTGACTATAGCGGTGACTTGGAGGGGGTTGGGCTGCTCCGGGTAGAGGCGCCGACACTCGCCGTAGATGGCATGTAGCCCCGGGGGAAAGATGGACGGGAAGGGCTGGGGTGCACCGCTAGGCCTCATCTCTTCCATGCCCTCCGCTGACTGGCAGCGCCTCAGCCCCCTGCTGCTGGGAGAGCCCGGTCTATGGACTGCAGTCCGCCCACACAAAGCCGGGAGAGCGGCCCCCCTTCTCAGCAGCCTCAGGAAGCGCCTCTCCCCGCACGGCGGCCACACAGCTCGCTACTGGCACTCTCACACTAGATGGTGGTCCTGTACTCCACGTCCGATCCCATTGGCCGCCGAGCAAAACCAATGGCTGCAGCCAGCAAGCTCAGTCTGGCATGTTCTCTGTGCAGCTTAGTGGCTAGCGTACCAGCCAATCCCGGGGCAGAGGAAAGACGTCGCTGGCTGTGGTGCTCGGCCATGTTTTTGGTTAGAATGTTCAGATGGGCACTTGACATTTACAATTCCTAACATCCGAGGTGAAAACAAACTGATGAGAAAACATTTCCTTCTCCTAAAAATGACTTTTTTTAGATATCCCACAGTTTTATTTTATATTTAAATCTAGTTTTTAAGTTTATACTGTTTCTTATGAATTATTGACCCTGTTTATCTCTCTCCTGCTCTCAGAAGCTATTTACTAACAGAAACGTATTTTATGACTGTAATTACTAATGTGTGAGGGTTATGCAATAGTCTGACCCAGTCCCACACGGACCGAAACTGTCACTTGCATACCTGATTTTTTTACTCTTTCAGGCAGGGAAAGGAAAAACGGAACACAGCCTAGTTATTAGTATGCTTGGCCCTGTACATACAAATGTCTATCTCATCATGTCACAAGTCACCTTGTGTATCCTTTAACCTCCTTGGCGGTAACCCCGTGTGTGACACAGGGTAAGCCGCCGGAGAGTGCAGCTCAGGCCCTGCTGGGCCGATTTACATAATTTTTTTTTCAAACACGCAGCTAGCACTTTGCTAGCTGCGTGTTTGCTCTGATCGCCGCCGCCGATGCGCCGCTACCCGCCGCGGAAACAGGCCCCCCCCCCCCCGCATACCCCTTGCGCAGCCTGGCCAATCGCCGCCAGGCTGCACTATGGGGTGGATCAGGACTCCCTGTGACGTCACGACGTCCGTGACGTCGTGACGTCACTCCATTCGTCGCCATGGCGACGAGGGAAGCCCTCAAGGAAATCCCGATCAGAACGGGATTTCCTTATGGGCAAGCGGCGCCGGCGGCGATCGGAGGGGACGGGCGGACGCCGCGGCGAGGGGGGAAGCATGTAGCTAGCGCTAGGCTAGCTACATGCTTTAAAAAAAATGGCGAAAAAACCCTCCCGCGGCTGCGCAGCCGCACATATCATACCGCCAGGGGGGTTAAGAAATAACCTGAAGAAGACTTATATGTGAGTGAATGAGAAACTTTACATGAAAATGAAGTTCTGTCACAAAAATAAAGCATTCTTATGTGCCTAAGTTGAAATCTAATCGTAAATTTGTTGATTCATATGCCTGTATACACCTAATCCACTGATCTAGAGGTCTATTTGTTAACCAGGAAGTGTTAATTTAGTCAGAGAACAGAGAAAAGGATGTGCACCTATTACAATACAGCAATCGGGAATTGGCTTGTGGTCTATGAGCAGGCAACAGATCTCTCTGATCAGAGAGATATCTGTCTCTTGGTCACTCTGCTCATAGATCATCTGATGTATTGGGTGGCATAGTGGTTAGCACTCGCGCCTTGCAGTGCTGGGTCCCTGGTTCAGGTCAACATCTGCAAGGAGTTTGTATGTTCTCCCAGTGTCTGTGTGGGTCTCCACTGGGCACTCCGGATTCCTCCCACATCCCCAAAACATACAGATAAGTTAAATGGCTTCCCCTAAAAATTGGCCCTAGAGTATGATACCTGCACTACAGGATACATACATAGACATATGACTATGGTAGGGACTAGATTGTGAGCCCCTCTGAGGGACAGTTAGTGACAAGACAATATACTCTGCACAACGCTGTGTATTATGTCGGCGCTATATAAATACAAAAATAAATAATTGTATGGGCACCTTTAGCGGGCAGCACTTATTTATTTATTGTATTTATAAAGCGCCAACATATTACGTAGCGCTGGTCATTAGTTAAGATTACAGACAATATTTAGGGGTGACATACAGCAATAAGACAATACAAGAATACATAAAAAACAGATCATGCAGCACAGTATAAATACAAGGTAATGCTGCCTTAGTCAGTCACTGGATGACAGCATGGAGATTAGGCAAGTCGAGGTCACACAGATCCATTGGATGGGTGGGTATTGGAGGTGCATGAACAGGTAGGAGACACAAGGAGGAGGACCCTGCCGAAGGCTTACAATCTAGAGGGAGAGGTAGGGACAAGAAAGGTAGGGGACCAGAGTTCAGCTGCGGGTTTAGAGCACCAGTGGGAGGGGGGGGGGTAGACCAGGGTGAAAAGGTGCATTTTGAGGGGCTTCTTGAAGATGTTGAAAGAGGGGGCAACCCTAGGGAATGTAGGGAGTTCCATAGTGTTGGAGCAGCTCTTTTTCTTTTAACCTATTTTGGTTCCTGGACGTAGAAACTACGTCCAGGAACCATGCGTGCTCCCGCAGCCGATCGCGAGCGTGCACGCGCGCTCCCGGCCCGCGGTTCGTTAGCCAGGCAATCAGTGAATCGGGCTATGGTGCCCGATCACTGATTCCTCTCCCCCACTGAAAAAGCAACAGCTTCTCTCGGAAGCTTCGCCTTTTGTGGCTGTTACCTCCCCCATGCGTCGCTCTAAGCGCGTGTTACGCTTAGAGTGACGTCATGTAAACAAACTCATGGCCGCCATCTTGTGGCCAAAAAGTAATACTACAACCAAAAGTAAAAAAATAAAATAAAATCAACACACATTTACATTTTAAACCTATTGTTTACATCCCACCCTCCCAAAACTACCCAACTAAAATGTTTAATATAAAAAAAAAAACATTACAATAAAAAAACAAACAAACATGTAAATATTTACCTAAGGGTCTAAACTTTTTAAATATCAATGTAAAGATGATATATTTCTATATTTTTTTTATTTTAAACTTGTAAATAGTGATAGATGCAAAACGGAAAAAATGCACCTTTATTTTCGAATAAAATATTGTCGCCATACATTGTGATAGGGACATAATTTTAATGGTGTAATAACCGGGACATATGGGCAAATACAATACGTGACTTTTAATTATGGAGGCATGTATTATTTTAAAACTATAATGGCTGAAAACTGAGAAATAATGATTTTTTCTGTTTTTTTCTTATTCTTCCTGTTAAAAAGCATTTACAGTAAAGTGGCTCTTAGCAAAATGTACCCCCCAAAGAAAGCCTAATTGGTGGCAGAAAAAACAAGATATAGATCAGTTCATTGTGATAAGTAGTGATAAAGTTATAGGCTAATGAATGGGAGGTGAACATTTCTCAAGTGAAAACGACGGAACGCGAATGGGTTAAGTTCTGGGGATGGGTGCACTTCGCGATTATCCCGGGCAGGGGGATGGGTTCCCCATATGGCCTAGGGGTAGTAACGCATTTGCCCCTGGCTCCAGCTGGACCACAGCGGACCATATGAGTGGACACTACACACTACTTTTCACCCATCCAATTACATGTAGTCTAGAGCCTTTGAGCTGTGTTTGCTGGACATTGTTTTTTTTTTCTGCAGAAAACTATATTTTATTGCTCAATCTCCCTGAGGAAAATGGTGCAAAAAATGGGTACTTACCGCTTAGGAGCTGCTGGAGTTCTCTCTATGATTTTCGCTCTGACCTGTTCCTGCCTCTTGATTGGAGGTTTTGTGAGGATAAAAAAAATGTGTAAGCATGCCACCTACTGGTTGCATTAGAGAACATTCAATTGTTATTCAGTTTAATTATTTTTTATTTTATTTATTTACCTGTTTTTTTTGGAATCATTCTCCCTTTGCCTGCTTGCTTCTCTCGTTCAACTTTTCATTCTAACTCTAAGTCCGGCAGGTAATCAACGGTCCTGGCGGACAATCCCCACTATCCAAGTGGACACAGAGTTAGAATAATAAGTTGTCTGAGTGAAGTGAGGACCAAGTCCGCTGCCCAGCGAGCGGGCAAGGGGAGAATGATTCCAATAAAGCAGGTAATTTAAATCATTACAATAAATAACTAAAAGAAACATAATAATTGAATTTTCTCCTATGCCTTCTCACACATTTATTTTTCCCCTCTCCTCACAAAGCCTACAATCAGAAGGCAGGAAAGGGTCAGAGCGATGGAGTGCAGATGAGAGAGGGAACTCTGGTGGCTCATACACGGTAAGTATGGGTTTTTTTTCCCACCATTTTTAACTTAAAGGAATACTATCGATTAACATGTTGTTTTAACTTGGGATTGGGAGAGTTCCAGAAGTGCTGGTAAATACATTTCATCTGCTTATCTCTTTTGTTTACTGTATCAAACTCCTTTCACTCTGAACTGATGCAGTCTGCTCTAATCTGACGGCAGTGTAAACTATGAGGGGAGGGGGAATTCCCTCACAGTACATCTGTTAACCGTGTGTGTGAGAGAAAGCTCTCAGCAGCTGCAGTGTCTCTGACTGAACTGTCTGCAGAGAGCAGAGGAAATGTAACTTATGTGCAACATAAACATTTGTATGTGAAACCTGACACCTGACTGGCTTCTCATATAACTCTGCTTCAATATTACACTGTTCTTAGCATGTCAGACTGCCGAGTTGTACCTCTGCAAATGAGACATTCCAAATGTAGCTAAAATCTAAGATGAAAAGTAGAAATATGTTTACACAGCTATTTAGACATTATTTGTACATTGTCATTTTAGAACACTTAGTTTGATAGTGTTCCTTTTAATTCATCATGGAAATTTAATGGCTACAGTGCTGTGTAATTTTTATTTAATTGAATGGTGCCTGAACGCTGTAATTTATTCTGAGAGGGAGTGTCTATGTCTAGTCTATGAGGATTCCTGCTGGGTCCCCTAAAGTAGACTAGCGCCTGAAAGTATGCTTCACTTTTCCATTTTAAACACACAAGTTACTCTGTAAATGCTCTGCAAGCAGCCCAGAACCCATCAGAACGCAAACCACCATGAATTTCTTAATGAAAACCATAACTTAAAATTAAATGTCAAAATAAACATATACCTCCCATGTAGTCTACTCATCAATCATTTTCTACACTCCTGCATCTTGTTTGCCCATCGTTGTTTGTGATCAATGTAATTCTCTGTCCTCCATTTGAAAAAAGGCCATGACCCCCATATCAGCTTCCTGGTCAACACCATGTTAAAGGGGAACTTCAGCCTAAACAAACATGTTACATTAGTTATGTTAATTAGAATAGATAGGTAATATAATCTTTTACCCACCCTGTTTTAAAAGAACAGGCAAATGTTTGTGATTCATGGGGGCTGCCATCTTTGTCATGGGGGTAGCCATCTTTTTGGTTGAAAGAAGGTGACAGGGAGCATGAGACACAGTTCCAACTGTCCTGTGTCCTGATAACCCCTCCCAGCTGCACACACTTGGCTTCAAATGTCAAATTCAAAATGTAAAAAAAAAAAAATTGCACCAAAACAGCAGAACGAGAACAACATCATCAGAAATCCCATCATGCTTTGCACAGTATAAGGGGAAAACTGCCCGGGCAGTTTTCTTCTGTGCAGCTAAAAATGAGGCTTGTATAAGAAAAACAAAGTTCTGATGCTGTGAAACTGTTAAAGAAACACCAGGCCTTTTCAGTGCTGCTGAGTCGATTTTTAGTCTAGAGGTTCACTTTAAACTATAATATCACCCACTTGAGCCATAGGGAAACATGGACATTACTGTGCTAATCAGTTGTCCTGTCAGTTATAACTGACAGCAACTGATATATTTCAAAATCTTGTCAGAACTGAAAGGAATTATTTTAAGAAGAAAATGTTGAGCTTCTGAAAGGAACTGGCGACGAGGTAAGTATGTAATATTCATTTACAGGTACATCATGTGCTTATTTCAAATAATTTTACTCAGTTCAGGTTCACTTTAAAATACCAAATTAAATACCACGAGATAATTGGTGAAACAGTATTATGCTATGTAAAGTTGTCTTTTTGGGACTCAGGACTGGAAGCGTGCAGTGGATTACATTGCAATTAAAAGTTACAGCCAAAACGGATTGACCACAGCGCACCAACAGGACTGTTTGCACTTTGATCATTTCAAATGGAAGTCCGCACCTCCTCTTAGGGTAAATCCTGTTTTATTAGTATCAAAAAAACAAACACATTAAAAAGAACCACTAGGCAAGACAGTCCGCTGTTTCGGGCTCCTGCCCTTCTTCATGTTGCCAGGTTCTGAACACATATTCACACACAACACATATATATACAAATGAGTAGCCAATCAGATTACATATCCCAAAATGAGGACCTGATGGGGAACTGCTTATTTAAATACAAAGTTCCACCTCCCCATATGACTCAATACGCCCATAGGACACCAGTATATATTAGTTACACACTAGATACACTAAATATAGGTCCCATTTTTATCCAATAAGGGTCAAATATACCTATATCAAATGTCCCCATCAATCGAGAAATCCCTCTGGCAATAGATCGCATACACATAGACCAAATAGTTCATCGCCGGCTTGTAAACAAAGCTGCGTAGCCGCCGTCCAATAGGAACGCCTCGCCCATCGCTGTCATAACCAAAGGTACGCCCATAGCACGCTCACGCTGGCGCCGACCAATCAAAAGAGAAGGCGTCAAATGACGCACACAACGCGGCCTAATATCAGCACAGAGCGTGCCGACCAATAGGAATATACGCTACCCGCCGACCAGTCATAAGAGGGAGCGTAAGATGACACACCCCGTCTCGTAATGTCAATGCGGCCTAAAGGTCGCAACGACATGCGTAAAAAAACACCGACCAATAGCGAGGCAGAAAAGACGACAGCCATCCCCCAGGCAAAGCATCGCTACGTCAAAGGGGAGGACATGCGTCACAATGTAAACATAAATAAAAACAAACCGATAATTGCATGGTTCAAGCCAGACATGATATAAAATAGCATATCCAGCAAGATACCAACAAAATACGATCATATATTGCCAGAAAGACACTCACTTAGCATCAATGATTATTGTACTCTAAAAAGAACCTAAATATAACTAAGAAACCCTACTGAACTAAACAAACATATATACAGCATGAGCAGACCAATTACCAATCCAGGCGTAAGTCATAGTCCCTATTTAACCCAGAGTTAATCGTATCTAATTCCCTGATCCATCTAGATTCCACTTTCAATAGTTTGGACAATCGGTCACCCCCTCTTTTATCCAAGGGAACACTATCAATAATACATACTTTAAGTTGACTCACATTATGCCTAAAAAGAGTGAAATGTTCTGATACTGCTTGGTCCCTATTATGATTGCGTATAGCAGATTTGTGCGATGCCAGTCTATCCTTTAATCTTTGGGTCGTTTGACCGACATAGCATTTGCCACAAGGGCATTTAAGTAAATAGACTACCCAACTGGAATCGCACGAGTATCTGCCACGTATTTTGTAACTCTTTCCACTGTTAGGGTGTGTAAAAGTGTCTCCCCGGATAAGACTATTGCAAATGTGACAATTGAGGCATGGAAAAGTGCCACAGCGTCCCCCATATGTGACTTTATTTGAAACGTCTGAATGTACTAATTTACTATGAATTGAAGGGGGTCTCTTATAACAAAACATTGGGGGCCGTTTAAATTCAGGTATATATGGCAATGAATTGCCTAAAATACTCCAATTACGTTTAATGCATTTTTCAACCTGCCGACTAACAGTGTTATAGGTAGAAACCAACATTACTCTGTCAGTTTTAGATTTTTTTATTCTTGTGTTGTTTAAGGAGCTGTTCTTTAAGCACCCTATCAGGGTAGCCCCTCTGTCTAAACCTCCCCACCATCTCCGTAAGTCTTATGTCCTGTTTATCCTTCTCACTGACAATTCTATTTATCCTTTGGAACTGTCCTCCAGGAATATTATTAACCATGTGTTTAGGATGGAAGCTGCTGAAATGTAGGATCGCATTACGATCCGTTTGTTTTCTATATAAATCAGTCACCAATTTACCATCTTTTTTGTAGACCATAGTGTCCAAATATGCGATGCCTTTGGGATCAAAATTGGTTGTCAATCTAATTTCATGACACCTCTCATGCAGTGAGTCAATAAATTCCAAAAGGGTCGAGTGTGGCCCCGCCCACAAACAAAAAACATCATCGATATAGCAAAACCAACATCGTGCATATCGAGAAAACAGTGGGGAAGTGTACACAAAGGCCTCTTCGTAGAGGCCCATGTAAAGATTAGCATACACAGGGGCCACACTCGACCCCATGGCTGTACCCCTGCATTGTAAAAAGAAGTTGTCATTAAAAAGAAAATAGTTCTCCCTCAAAATGATATTCAACATACTCACCAAAAATGACCTCTGGGCATCATCATAGTCAGAATAAGCAAACAAATAATGTTCGATCGCCTCTACACCCCCATCATGAGGGATGGAGGTGTAGAGGCTCTCGACATCAAGTGTGACAAGCAGCCAATCATCCCCAACATTGTCAAATTTGTTAATCTCACTTAAGAAATGACCCGTATCTCTAACATAGGACGGTAAACAGCTAACAAAAGGCTGGAGGATGCGATCTAAAAATCTCGCCATAGGAGAAAGAATGGAATCTGTAGCGGCCACAATTGGTCGACCAGGGGGAGCAGTGGATTCTTATGGATTTTGGGCAAAGTATACAACAATGGAGTATATGGATGCCGATTAATAAGAAAGCAAGAGACATCATCACCAATGAAGCCATTATTCAAGGCTCCATTCACCAAACTCTCCACTTTCTCCATAATTGATAAAATCGGATTACCATCCAATTTCCTGTATACATCATGATTAGATAATTGATCTGTAATATCTTTAATATAATAAGCCCTATCCATAATGACCACTGCTCCCCCCTTATCTGCTGGACGGATGATAATCTCAGAGTTGGCTTCTAAACCTCTCAAGGCCTTTCTCTCATCTGAAGTTAAATTATGGTTAACAATATATTCACCCTTCTTAGTACCGGTAGATCTCTCTACTCTCTTCAGATCATTAGTCACCCGTTTAATAAACAGATCAATAGCAGGGTGACTATTCGGTGTGAATGGACTTTTATAACGAAGGTCGACTTCTTTCAAAGACAAGCTGTTATCATTGGAAGGTGCTGTAAACCTAAAAATAGTATCAGATCGGGGAGTCCCGAAAAAAGTTTCAGGGTTCGAAAAAAACGATTAAGTTCAATGTCCAGGGAAAAAAAATCTGGACCATGAGTTGGGCAGAAGGACAATCCATATTCAAGGATCTGCTTTTCAACATTGGTTAAAGTATAAGACGAAATGTTAACAACAAGAGACACTTCACTTATCGTTTCCTCAATTGGATCGGACTCCTCTGTTTTGAGGTTCCTGCATTTGTGCTTCCTGCCACCACGTCTGCCTCCCCTTCTTCTTTCGGGTGTCGGATCTCGTGAGGACAAAAAATCAGATGTAGATCCACTGGCCAAGGAGCTCTCATCACCAGAAGGGTTGTTAATTTTCTTCTGTTTGTTACCACCTTTTCTAAATTTGCGTCCTCTTCCCTTAGATGGATAATTATTAAAGGGTTTTCTACCTCCTGGGACACGCTTTTGCCAGCTGTACACATAGCCATGTAGATAGTCATTCTGATCCCGTTTGTACTTAGATCTCTGTGGCACTTTTCCATGCCTCAATTGTCACATTTGCAATAGTCTTATCCGGGGAGACACTTTTACACACCCTAACAGTGGAAAGAGTTACAAAATACGTGGCAGATACTCGTGCGATTCCAGTTGGGTAGTCTATTTACTTAAATGCCCTTGTGGCAAATGCTATGTCGGTCAAACGACCCAAAGATTAAAGGATAGACTGGCATCGCACAAATCTGCTATACGCAATCATAATAGGGACCAAGCAGTATCAGAACATTTCACTCTTTTTAGGCATAATGTGAGTCAACTTAAAGTATGTATTATTGATAGTGTTCCCTTGGATAAAAGAGGGGGTGACCAATTGTCCAAACTATTGAAAGTGGAATCTAGATGGATCAGGGAATTAGATACGATTAACTCTGGGTTAAATAGGGACTATGACTTACGCCTGGATTGGTAATTGGTCTGCTCATGCTGTATATATGTTTGTTTAGTTCAGTAGGGTTTCTTAGTTATATTTAGGTTCTTTTTAGAGTACAATAATCATTGATGCTAAGTGAGTGTCTTTCTGGCAATATATGATCGTATTTTGTTGGTATCTTGCTGGATATGCTATTTTATATCATGTCCGGCTTGAACCATGCAATTATCGGTTTGTTTTTATTTTTGTTTACATTGTGACGCATGTCCTCCCCTTTGACGTAGCGATGCTTTGCCTGGGGGATGGCTGTCGTCTTTTCTACCTCGCTATTGGTCGGCGTTTTTTTACGCATGTCGTTGCGGCCTTTAGGCCGCATTGACATTACGAGACGGGGTGTGTCATCTTACGCTCCCTCTTATGACTGGTCGGCGGGTAGCGTATATTCCTATTGGTCGGCACGCTCTGTGCTGATATTAGGCCGCGTTGTGTGCGTCATTTGACGCCTTCTCTTTTGATTGGTCGGCGCCAGCGTGAGCGTGCTATGGGCGTACCTTTGGTTATGACAGCGATGGGCGAGGCGTTCCTATTGGACGGCGGATACGCAGCTTTGTTTACAAGCCGGCGATGAACTATTTGGTCTATGTGTATGCGATCTATTGCCAGAGGGATTTCTCGATTGATGGGGACATTTGATATAGGTATATTTGACCCTTATTGGATAAAAATGGGACCTATATTTAGTGTATCTAGTGTGTAACTAATATATACTGGTGTCCTATGGGCGTATTGAGTCATATGGGGAGGCGGAACTTTGTATTTAAATAAGCAGTTCCCCATCAGGTCCTCATTTTGGGATATGTAATCTGATTGGCTACTCTTTTGTATATATATGTGTTGTGTGTGAATATGTGTTCAGAACCTGGCAACATGAAGAAGGGCAGGAGCCCGAAACAGCGGACTGTCTTGCCTAGTGGTTCTTTTTAATGTGTTTGTTTTTTTGATACTAATAAAACAGGATTTACCCTAGGAGGCGGTGTGGACTTCCATTTGACTTGTACATTTGAATCTCTGTGGTATCCGGAGACAAGTCCTGCACACCCCACCCCCTTTTCACAGGGTGGTGTGCCAGAAGAGTGCGATTGGCTCTTTCTTGCACTTTGATCATTGACAAAGACAGAGGCGCCAGGCTATGTACCGGACCGCATTGGTGATATGCTCCTATTTATTGCCTGAGGAAGTGGGATATACCCGCGAAACGCGTTGCACCTTGTTCGGAGTATGTAAATAAACTGATTTTTGCTTAAAACAGCAATTTTTGTGTCTGTTTTGGAGGGGTAAGTCCACCGCTACCTACTTTATTTTAACCATTTTAAAGAAATATTGTTTTTACCCTGTTGGCGCCCCGTTACTACTTTTGCAGTTGTTTCCACCCCTGGTGGAGGGGAATTCTTCTTTTTTCCCGATCTACAGAGAGCGACTTCTTAATCCTGAGTGGAGACAGGTCTAATCTCCTCACCTGCCTTCATAGTGGTTACCTGGACGGTAACCCTTGTTTGTCAGTATAACCTACATATACTTACCTTCCATACCCAATTTACAGTACATACTACACTATACTGGACTCTCGGCGTCTTCCCTTATATATTGACTACTTAGTGACTAATTCATATAGTTGCTGGGATCTGGTGATTAATGACGGTGAAAATAGTGAAACTAATGATGTTGAATTGGGTGAATTCTTTAACCATTTCCGCCGCCCGGACGTGAAGCTCACGTCCGGGCGGCAGCTCTGCAGCGCTCCCGCGTGCGATCGCGCCCCCGTGTCTGCGTTGTGTCCCCCGGTAGCCCTGGGATCAGCTCACCTGTGAGGCTTCAGTTCTTCTGCCCGGACAGATTTCCGCATCCCCCTTGTACTTCCGCTTAGCGATAAGTACAAGAGGGGTAAACAAAAATGAAGGTGGCCATCTTGTGGCCAAATAGTAAAACTACAGCTACACATTTTTTACATTACAATTTACACACATGGCAACATTAAAAATTAACTGTTTATGTCCCACACCAAAATATTCCCCAAATACATTTTTTAATGGAAAAAAAAATTACAATAAAAAAAAAAAAAGGACATAAATAGTTACCTAAGGGTCTGAACTTTTTAAATATGCTTTTGAAGGGGGTATACTACAAACATTTTTTAAATTATAAGCTTGTAAATAGTGATGGGCGCAAAACGGAAACAATGCACCTTTATTTCCAAATAAAATATTGGCGCCATACATTGTGATAGGGACAAAATTTAAATGGTATAATAACCGAGACATACGAGCAAATAAAATACATAGGTTTTAATTAATGTAGCATGGATTATTTTAAAGCTATAATGGCCGAAAACTGAAAAATAATGAATTTTTTCCATTTTTTTCTTATTAATCCTGTTAAAATGCATTTACAGAAAAGTGGCTCTTAGCAAAATGTACCACCCACAGAAAGCCCAATTGGTGGCGGAAAAAACAAGATAGAGATCAATAAATTGTGAAAAGTAGTGATAAAGTTATTAGCGAATTAATGGGAGGTGAAAATTGCTCCGATGCATAAGGTGAAAAATCCCCGCAGGCTGAAATGGTTAATAACTGTGGTGTTTAATTGTTGAGAAAATTAGGGAAAAGGAAGAAAGATAGGTTAGACAAGTTAGAGAACGAGATAGAGGATTCAAAGAAAGCACTAGAACCATATAAAGAACAGGAGACATATAAGAAGAAAATGGGTGAACTGACACAGGTGTTAATAAAGATTTAGAAAGAAATTGTGGAGATTAGAGAAAAGAGGTTCCAAAATGACTGGGCGGAGTATAAAGATAAACGAGCATATAAATGGCCGCAAAAAAAGGATGTACCCCCCAATAAACCTGATGGAGGCTCTAATAATACTAACAGGGTGAATCCCCCTACTGAAGAACCCCCCAAAATGAATGTCCAGCAACTAGTCACAACAAATGTAGAGCAACAAGTTACCTGCATGGGAGGGAATAATGGATGGGGGGGGGGGGGGGGGGCTAGACCCAGGCAACCAGTACCACAATCAGAATGGCATAATTTACCAAGAGGGCCCAGAAAGCCCAGACCTATGAAACCTAACAGATATCCACCCAGGGGGGGGGGGAGTAATTTGGAGGGGGATATTCCGGGGCCCCCCAGAGGTAATGGGCAAATACCCTTGTATAACAGATATGAGCCTTTTAACCTATCCGATGACCGTTTTTTAGGACTGCAGAGGCAAGTAGGCTGGAAACTGATAGGGAGATGGGAGGGGGAATAAAAAGAAGAATAGGAGAGGAAACTGAGGAGGATATCGAGAACAAAAGAAGAAAAGAGTAAAGGGCAAAAGTATATTTAACATCAGCTGGGTAGAATTGACTAAGGGGCAACTGGAACTGTTAGAAGATTACATTATGCCCCCCCCCCCCCCCCCCCAAAAAAAAAAGCATTGAATACATTTGAAACCTATGTGGATGTGAACAAGTATATAAGAAGGCTCAATATGAAAAAATATTTTTTGGACAAACCGGGAATACAGGGGAGAAATATGGCCTCACAGACTATAAACATACACAGTTGAGGAATAGATCATCAGTATTTAATCCACAAGACACGGGAAAGGGAAGTACAGTGGAGACATTTAAGAAAGCAGTTCTGTTGGATCTGGAAAAGATTGAGGTGAAGAAAGAAAAAGGGAAAATAATTATAAATCAGCAGATTAATGCATTGGTGGAAATGAATGATTTGGTACTGAAGCCAGCGGATTAAGGGGAAGGATTGGTTGTGATGAGCAAAGGTCAATATAAGGGCGAGATAGAGAGAATATTAGGTGATCAGCAGACATATGAGAAATTACCAGGGAATCCAATCGGGGCATATAAGGGGATTTTTGAAGAATATATTACTTGAAGGTGAAAGGGATGGTGTGATCAGTACACAGGAGTTCAAGTATCTCCTCCCTACTGAACCCAGAACCCCAGTTATTTATTGTAATCCTAAGGTTCATAAAGATATCAATCACCCACCAGGCCGTCCCATTGTCAGTGGGGTGGAGTCACTGACACAACAAATAGGTGAGTACATACACATTTTTCTGCAGGAAGAGGTAAAGAAATTGCCTGCATTGTTGAGGGATACTAAGCATATATTACAGATATTGGAAGGGGTGGAGTTTGATCCAAATGATTGGCTTATTACAGCTGACGTATCGTCCCTATACACGGTTATTCCGCATACAAAAGGTATACAAATTGTAGAAGAGGCATTAGTTAGGGTCTCGGCCTTATATGTCAGACAGATTGGGTTTATTATGGAATTATTGAAATTTTCGTTAGAACACAATTATTTTTGGTATGATGGTGAATATTTTTTGCAGAAACAAGGCTGCGCCATGGGAGCTAAATTTGCACCGAGCGTAGCTAATCTATACATGGGGATGTGGGAACAGCTAGTTAAGAGTAATGATAAACAGCAGAGACGTATACTTTGGACCCGATTTATAGATGATCTGATGTTTATATGGAGGGGCCCAAGGGAGGAACTGGTTGTTTTTTGTGGAGAGATGAACCAGCTCTGGGAGGAAATAGCACTCACCTTCACAGTAAACCAAGATAGTCTACAATTTTTAGATTTGGAATTATGGAAGGGGGATGGAAGACTGGCAACAAAAACATATTTTAAACCTATCGATAGGAATGGGTATATCCCCAAATCCAGTTGCCTCCACGCCAGATGGCTTAAGAACATCCCCAAAGGGCAACCAACCCGGATTAGGAGGAATTGTACATTTCAGCAGGACTATGAGACACAAAGTACACTTTGCTAGCTGCGTGTAGTACACGAGCGCCACCGCTACCCGCCGATTCGCCGCTACCTGCCGCGCCGAGCCACCCCCCCCCCTCTGACCCCTGCGCAGCCTGGCCAATCAGTGCCAGGCAGCGCTGAGGGGTGGATCAGGATTCCGTCTGACGTCCCGACGTCGGTGACGTTATCCCGCCCCGTCGCCGGGGGAAGCCTTGCAGGAAATCCCGTTCTGAATGGGATTTCCTACTTGCAAAGATCGCCGGCTGCGATCGAAGTAGGTAGGGGGATGCCGCTCGTCAGCGGCTATCATGGAGCTAGCGCTGGGCTAGCTACATGAATTAAAAAAAATAAAAAAATTAAAAAGTGCTGTGCCGCCCCCTTGCCGAGATAATTGGAACGGCAAGGGGGTTAAAGGCCATTTTATTGTCTGGATCTGGATATGGTCTCTGATATTCTGAGTGATACATATATAATAAGCGAGACTGCCACCTGTACATGGTGGTTTATATCTGGTAGAGCCTCTCAGTTTATGTGGTGGTGGGCCCCATGAGAGAGCACTATGGCTATCATTCATAAAGCATTCCCGCATGCGGAAATGCTGAAAACAGCTTACTTTACCAACCACTTAGCAAAATCTCCATTCATAAAAGCTATTACTGCATGAAAAGCTGACATTCCCGAGCAGAGCGATAAATTACCGCCTTGTGCGGGGATTATCTTAACAAATGTTACTAAATGTCAATTCATAAAGATTAGAGCTAGCGGTATGAGGACGGGGAATACCGCTCCCTTGGAAGTAGCAATAAGCATGCGGATTACAGCTAAGTCAATGGAGACCGACCTCCCAAGCAGCACCAGTGAGAGCAGCGCACGGAGGGACTCAGGCAGCTTCTCCTGTTACGCCAGCCTACCGACAGCCTAGAACCAGCCTAGTTCGGGAAATCACCGCACTGCAATCGCAACTGTAAACATTTTTATGAATGAGTACACAAAAGTCTAAAATACCGAATACGGTATTTTCCCGCATGGATTTTTTTTACCGACCACACTTTTATGAGTGATAGCCTATATATCACTTGCACGGTTGAGTGGTGAAGCATGCAAGATAATTGTTGAAACAGTATTACGCTATGTAAAGTTGTCTTTTTGGGACTCAGGACAGGAAGCGCGCAGTGGATTACATTGCATTTATAGAAAAACCACGAGGTAAAAATCTTAGTGAATTGTCATGCAGTTTTTCAGTACATTATTGAACTATAACTGCATGTGTGAAAATCTTAATTCAGAAATAAAAGGTTATAATAACCAAATGCAGTATTATACCGAACCCCTAATTATTTACACAAACGTATCTTATGGTAGCTTTCCCCTAAATTGGCCCTAGTCTATGATACATGCACTACACGATACATACATAGACATATTATGCATGAGAACAAAGGCGCCAAAAGGATAAAAGGAAGCTAAATGAGCTTAAAAACCAAATTCTTGGTAAATAGAGGAGGTAGTGGTGGACTTACCTCCTCCAAGTAGACACACAACGACTGTAGTAAAGACAGTCAATATATTTTATTTATGAACTCCAAATATGCAACGCGTTTCGCAGGTTTGATCCCGCTTCATAAGGCAATAACAACGGAGCAATAGCATATGTGGTCAGTAGATGAGCAAGGCGCCTCTGTGATTTTTTTGTTTTATACATAGGCATGTATAATACATAGACATATGACTATGGTAGGGACTAGATTGTGAGCCCCTCACCCCCCCCCCCCCTCCCGGGACAGTTAGTGACAAGACAATATACTCTGTACAGCGCTGCGTAATATGTCGGCGCGATATAAATACTTAAAATAAAAAAATAAATGTCCTCTCCTTGGTGCCAGAGCAGTATAAAATTACACCTGCCCAGCTGCCACAACTCCTGGTCTGCTCCACGGTCGCCTTCAATATCTGCCGCTTTGTGTGGCATAGTACTAGACGCTAATCTCCAAAGAGGCCGTCATGGTGGACGGCGAAACATGTCAGAAATAGTGCGTCTGATGCCATCCATCACACCCCAGAGCCACCTCACGGATCAATCTCTATCTCCAGACTGAACATCCATCGGTGGGGTAACTATGTGCTTCATTGAACCATGAACTTCCTATTTGAGTGCATGGACACTTAATTGTTGCCAATCATTATATCTGCATGGCCTTTTTTTTCCCTTGCTTGCTCCACTTGGCTTATCTGCATGCTGGAACTTTACGCTGGATTTTATCCACAAGCATTTAAAGTGATCATACTGGGATCTGCCAATAATCATATATATATATATACCATATGGGACTGCAATTGAGTCCAACAGGGATTTGATCACTACACAGAGGCCTGATACTGGATGTTGTCTGTTCTGCGACTGGGTTCAAGATTTACATCTCTGTGGCAACATTTTGATGAATTTACCCATAATCCCTGTCTTTCTGATGGATTCCACTTAGCCTGGATGACAAGTTCTGTCCAGATTGGTTCAATGTTTGATAGATAGAGGACTGCAGCCTCTTAGTGGCTTATCTGGTGGTGTTAGAGAGATGGCATTGCAATAGGGCCTTCATGTCCCTATTTTTAAGGGGTGGTTTATGTAGTTTGTATTGTGTGATTTTTATAGTGTGTGTTTTTTGTAGATCTTATTAATTTTCCCCAAAATGTTTAATTCACAAAAATGGAGAAGCACCCATGCAAAAAGACCTCTGTGTGCCTTAGCTCATTGTCACAGTACCTATTGACCCAATAACAAAAATTTCATAAAGCTGGCACCACCGGATGAAGTAAAAACAGCTCTTTATTCAAACGTCATTAAAATGACATTCAGTCAGTAATCAAAAATGTAGCAATGGCGACAGCCCGCTGTTTCGAACTTGACGTCCTTTGTCAAGCCATACTGCTATCCAGGGCCGGCCCTAGACTTTTTGCCGCCTGAGGCAAATTTTGAAAAAATTATTGCTGCCGCCTAGCTGGAGGGGTAGCGAGCAGGACGGGGGTATTGGGCCTTCGCTCGATCCAGTGTGCCCTCCACTGACGTCACTTCCTGCAACGCCGTCCACTTACAATACAGTGGGCGGCGTTGCAGGAAGTGATGTCAGTGGAGCGCACGCTGGATCGAGGAAGAGGTGAGTCCTCCCCGCCCACTGCCTCTTACGAGTAGCGCTTCTGATCTATTTAAGGCTGGAGGGGAGCGGAGGACGGGGGACCCAGGCGAAGGAGGGGGGGTCCGACCCCCCTCCCCGCCGCTAGGCTCAATACCCCCGTCCTGCCCGCTACCCCTCCAGCTCAGCGGCCGGCTCCCCGCACCCACCGACGGGCGGATGCTGCCCCTAGAAATGTGCCGCCTGAGGCAAAAGTTTCACCCCGCCTCATGAGCGGGCCGGCCCTGCTGCTATCACTATTCATAAAACACACCTCCTTTAAATAGTGGTCAGTTGCACAATTAACCAATGAGTTTGAAATCTTAACAACCAATGGAAATGCCTGACAGGGGGTGAGGACCTGATGGGGAACTGCTCTAAGTCATGTGATCCATGGTAGACCAATAAGAACACAGGTCGCGTGAACGGAATACGCATGCGAACAAAAATACGCATAAAAACTTCCGGTACGCAAAAATGACGTCAACGCGTGCCGTACGCGTAAAAATTTACGCATGCGTCACCGGATGCGTAAATTTACCAAAATCATGTAATAGGCCTATCCTCAGTGTGTCCGGCTAAAAATATCCTAAAGCCTCACAAAGAAAGCATGAATCAACTCATAAATGAATAGCCATGAAAAGGCCACATCGTAAAGGAAACAGACGGCACACACTGTGGAGAGCACCAAAGCAAGGAAAAGGGAAGGGGGGGGGGGGGGGGAGGGAGGGGAGAGGGGGCGGGAGAGGAAGGGGAGAGGGGGGGGGGAGATGGTAGGGGGGGGGAGATGGTGGGGGGGGGGGGGATGAAGGGAAGAACGGCCTCACCATAGATCATCAAAAGCAAAAATAAAAATAAAATTATAAACATCAGGAAAAAATGTCAACCCCTGACGGCATCGCCAATAGTTTACAAAGACAGAAACATAGGCCAACAGGATCAAGGCCAATGCTACTGAAGGATCAAAAGCTAGTACAAAGTTAAATACAAAAACTCAAATCATAATCTCGATTCAAACCCCCTCGACCCATAACCCCCAGGCGTTTAATACACCAAGCTTCTCTACGTGCTAATTCTTGTTTGCGGTTCAATTTACCTCGCCAATCAAGGGGAACACTATCAATCACTTGGACTCTCATTTGTGAGATGTTATGTCGTGCTTCTGTGAAATGACTGGATACTGTCTGGGTATCCTTGTTACGGATGGCAGTCTTGTGACCCGACATCCTAACTTTAAGAGGTTTAGTCGTCATCCAGGGGCGTAGCAATAGGGGGTGCAGCGGTAGCGACCGCATTGGGGCCCTTGGGCCAGAGGGGCCCCGAAGGGCCCTCCCTCAACTACAGTATTAGCTCTCTATTGGTCCTGTGCTCATAATTATCACTTCTATAGATACTTTGAATAGTAGTAATCATTAACAAACTGTTTCCCATCCCTTCCTTGCACCTCTGACTCTGTAGTTGCCATTGGCAGGTTTTGGTGCACCGTATCAATTGCTATGTATAAAGTGCTTGGGGGGCCCCATTGTAAAACTTGCATCGGGGCCCACAGCTCCTTAGCTACGCCACTGTACGTCATCCCAACATACCCAAGACCACATGGGCATACAATCAAGTAGACTACATAACTCGAGTCACAAGAGTACCGTCCCCTAACAACAAATCTTGTACCTTTAGAAGGGTGAGTAAAAGTACCGCCCTTAGTAATATGACTGCATAAATGACAACTAAGGCAGGGATAGGTACCTTTCCTAGCATTACCGGGAGGCTTGTCCCTTGACACCCGGTGGTGAAAAACCTTATCCCTGACAGTAGGGGCTCTCTTAAAAGACAAGAGAGGAGGGTAACGGAACTTCCCAAAAATGTTTGAATTAAAGTTATTCTTGCATGCACCCAAGAGTCAGTTGATTTTTATACTATTGCCATATATCCTTTGCTGACATGGTGCATGTAGGAATTTATATTTTGTATATGTTTATATGTTTTTCTGATGGGTCCTTAGTGGACCTGATCTCACAATAGGTTAATTGCAGCCTGGGTGCCCAACTGTCTATGTTTTCCTTTATAAAATCACACCTGCCCAGCTGCCACAACTCCTGGTCTGCTCCACGGTCTCCCCCGTGTGGCACCAGGAGCGTGTGTGACATCACACATATGCCACATGGTATATGCGCTATTTACATTTGGGGGTGAACAGGAAGGGGGAATCTTCACCATCATGCGGCATCACGATTTAATTCGGAAATTGATTGAGAATTGGCCTGGGGTCTATGGGCAGCCATCAGATATCTCTTTGATCACATAGTGATTTATCTCTTGATCAATCTGCCTATACATGAATTGAAGCCAGTATATTTTATTGTATCTGTTTGTTCTGCACTGAAGCACTATAAGCTTCCTGCATGTACACTAGCTACCAGAAGCACAGACACTTGGAATATCTGAGGAATGGGACTACACAGAGTCAAAGCAAAGATATGTACCTAAACATGCTCTAGAGATCATATCAAATGCTTTGATTTTTATTGACGGAGTCCCAAATCACTTTACACTTCTCTCTAGTCATCAACAGTACTAGAGGTTTCTAGTAGTGTTGTCCGGATCATGAACGATTCGGATCTTTGATCCGAATCTATTTTGTGAGTCGAATCATCCGAATCATCAAAATGAGTGATTCGGATCGCAAAAGGGGCGGGGCCAGGGGCGACACGCCCCCTCTCAGCGGGCAGCGGGGTCCTGGAAGCAGAGCTGAGATGGATCGCTCTGAGATGGATCGCTCTGTTGGAGGGGAGCCAGCCTTGCAGGGACAGCAGGTAGATGAGAGAGAGGGGACATGGGTGCCACTGCCAGATATGTGTAGAGCACACATACTGGCTATAACGTGCTGCTCATTATAGGCTGCCTGTTCCAGTTGTGCACAGTGAACACATTGGAAGCGTTTGGCTCAGCTCAGCACAGCTCAGTAACTTTGCAGGCACTGTGATTGCTGTGCAATATGATCCTCCTGCACTGCTCTAAACAGCTGCACTTATCTTCTGGGAATGCTTTGGGGAATGCTTTCTTTCACTGTGCGACGTTTGCATTCAGAGTACACAGATGAGCATATAGGTGAAATACATGTAAAGCATATGATTGCAGCATGTGGGTATTGTGTGCAAACAAACATTTCTGCTCTCTGCTCGTCCCTCCTCCCATCTCTGTCCACTCCCTGCCCTCTGTCCATCTTCTCCCCTTCTCTGTGTGTCCACCCCCTTCTCCTGTCTTCTCCTGTCCACAGCAGGGAAAGACCTGTCCTGCTATTCATTTCACCCCCGAATGCTTCGGTAGTAAAATGATCCGAGATTCGGATCAAAGATCCGGATCTTTTCAATGATCCGATTGGAATCATCCGGATCATTGAAAAGATCCGAACTTCCCATCTCTAGTCTCTAGTTTTCCTTGCTAGGAGCTGCCCTCTTTGAAATACTCATGCGCAGGATGTGTCAAAGTTTTACGCATGCGTACACAAGAGGTGAGCTCAGTACAGTCAATTGGGTGGCCGCGCAGGCGCAGAAGCAGCTGTAGCCGGCCCGTCAGCTCCTGGACAGGAGGAAGCCGCCATGGAGTCATACGATGTGATAGCCAACCAGCCCGTGGTGATTGATAATGTAAGTGGAGCTGCAGGCTGCGGGTAGATGCTGGACGCTGTCCCTATTGCTGCGCCGCTGTACCGTAGCAGGGGCTGCGGGCGGCGCTGCCATGTATTTTCCCTTTGTCATTACAACCGCGCCCTCCCGGATAGCTCGGCTGCCGCACTGAGCAGCGCTGGCGGCCTGTGCTGGTGACTGCGCTGCTATACAAAGCTGCAGCCATACATGGGGTTCAGTATTTCTATGGGGTGTATTAGGGGGTGATGAGGCTGCAAGTAGTCAACCAAACATGCTGCTAACGCGCAGAACCCGCCTTCGGGCGGCGCAGACATCAATTCTCTGCTTTCTGATTGGTCAGATCCTCTGTCAATCTGAGCGAACATAAGAGGCGGAGAATAGCAGTGACACTTAACCGCGCCCAGCCTATTCATTGAAGCATTGGTTGATTGGCAGTAGCAGTGGATGACCGGTTTCTTGTGGGCTGAGCCGGGACTTGGGTGTGTGTGGTAGTGACGGGTGTAAATATGCTTGGTCCGTTATGTCTGGATAGAGTTGGCTGAGGTTGAGGGGCAGCCAGGATATGATATGGCTGTTCTCGATGACTGAGACAACTGATTTGCTTTAGTGGATCTCTGTGATCAAAAGCCTGCCTTGATGTGTTGAACTATTTTCAAACCTTCATTGTTATATAAACATTAACAAGTGTTCATCTGTATAAAGTATTTTAAATGTTAATAAACATTGATGAAACATTTATTATTACTTGTAACCAGACTGTGAAAGTTGCTTTCTATTCAGATCATAGTATAGCCAAATAAAAATTTTGGTACAGAATATCTGTAAAATGAAAAACATTAAGGTGATCCAGTCTAGGGCTGTTCACACCGCACAGGTCAGTTTTTATTGGGCATCAGTTTTTCATCTATGACCCTGTTCTGTTAGCTCGCGGTCACCCTGTTCTCACTTGAGCAGATGCAAAATGGGCACGGTAAGCCATCCATTTTGCATCCGCTTGTAGTTTCTGCACCGTCCACTCTGCGTTTGCCCCAAGATGGTCACTTGTGTCTATCCACCGATTATTACATAGAGAAAAGGGTGTAGGCAGCGCTTCCAAATACAGAAGGCTGCACCTGAATTGATTAAGCTGCAGAGAAGTGCAGAGCTCCAATGGACCATATTACACAACATGCATTCAAACAGGTACAGCAATGGAGGGCGTTAGCTTCAGCAAATAGTATGTGCACAAATCATTTCCTACTAGACTTCCCCCCGGCGTTGACGTGCCCCCCCGTCAACGCCGGGGGGAAGTCTAGTAGGAAATGATTTGTGCACATATTATTTGCTGAAGCTAACGCCCTCCATTGCTGTACCTGTTTGAATGCATGTTGTGTAATATGGTCCATTGGAGCTCTGCACTTCTCTGCAGCTTAATCAATTCAGGTGCAGCCTTCTGTATTTGGAAGCGCTGCCTACACCCTTTTCTCTATGTAAAATGTTCTAAGTATACTTGTGGTAGCCTGCATCCAATCTGCATTCAAATTTTAGATTAGGGACTAGCACATAAATTAGCACTTAAATTTGCATAATTTTGCATCTGATTTGGATTCAAGGCGTGTATTTAGCCCCTGGGGGTCTGTACACGCCCCTTGATGGTTTATAAGCCAGTTGCAGCCTGTGAGCGCTGTCATTTTTGTTTGTCTATCCACCGATTATTGTTGCTGCTCGGTCCTCTGTACTCAGCCCAGAGGTCAAAAGTGGCATGGGGCTTTCCGTAGGATGCAACAGACCAGGGAGAATTTTAATTGGAAATGTAGGTAGAGCAAGTCCCGGCACACAGCATGCCAAGATGTCAGACTGTGCTGTCAATTATGGCTACTTCAAATACCGTCAACAGCAGTCAATCTATACACATAGAGAAATCATAGTGCGGGCACTGGTTTCACTTTTGTCATAAAAAGCCTTTTATTGGCGCAGTGGGAAATTGCCAGAGGAGGCCCCCGATGGGAAGCTGTCACCCGCCTCCCTGCACCCTCTGTGAAGCCGCGGACGATTCAAATTTGTGAAACAGATGTCAGGTGGGTGGGGGGCTCCTCTGTTTTTTTTCTATCTGTGCCAATAAAATACTTTTTATGGCAAAAGTGATACCGGTGCCCACACTATGATTTCTCTGTGTATAGAATTTTAATTGGTCTACCATGAACCATTGAGGATTCCCTCTGTTGCTGAGATTTCCGATTGGTCTTTTGCAGCCCAATGGAGATCCCCATGCTTCTGCCTGCCACTGGGCTGTGTACGAGGGATCGATCGGCATCGGGATATGTATTAAGTCACTGCGGCAATCAAAGTGGGTGAAGCGAACATTTTTTCAAAGTAAATACACGCTTTTCACAACCAATTGCATTATCTACTTTCTGTCATTAGGGCTCTGGAGTCATTAAAGCTGGTTTTGCCGGTGATCAGATCCCAAAGTACTGCTTTCCTAACTAGTAAGTATTGCACTGCTGATGGACCTAAAGGCTGCTTGCATGCAGTGTGACTTGAGTGTAATCTTATGTTGTGCTCCCTTTAGTGTGGGGCGGCCAAAGCATATTCGAGTCATGGCTGGAGCCTTGGAAGGTGATTTATTTATTGGACCAAAGGCAGAGGTAAGTCAGTAGATGACGCGATTCTGTTTTATGTTCTATTCATTTCTCATTGCTGTTTTGCTTCTTTGGCTACTCTGCTTGTTGAATCATGAAGTCTTGCATCTGTATTTGGAGTGTCCATTGTAATGCAGTTCCTGTGTAAATTTACTCTCTAGGAGCACAGAGGCCTGCTATCCATTCGATACCCCATGGAACACGGCATTGTAAAGGACTGGAATGACATGGAACGCATCTGGCAGTATGTCTATTCAAAGGACCAGCTCCAGACCTTTTCTGAAGAGGTATGAAGAGTAATCCTATTTGCTGACAGTGGAAATCTCCTTCCCTGGTGCCCTTGATGCCAATCAGATTTTCATTGGGTGGGGGGGGGGGAGGAGGAGAAAGTGTGACATAACAGAGGTTACACAAAGGATGGTGACACTGGAGGCACGAGGGGGGGGGGGCATAGGGGGAGGTCCAGGGGACAGAGATGGCACAGTGTTATGCTTGATACACACGATGCAACTTACTGGTAGATCAAGGGGTCAAATTGATAATCTATAATATATCTGATCTGCTACAGATCAAGGATTGTCGTTCAGATCATTACTGCACAAAATCGACCCCATTATCAATCGGGAGCTATGTCAGAAATGATTGATTTGACCCGTTGAACTGACAGGAAGTTGTGGAGTGTACCACAGGGGCAAAAAAACCCCTATTTAGGTGATCTTTCAAAGTGGATTATAAGTAAATAAAATTTGCTATAAGATGTATAATCTGTGAAGTACTTTTCTTCAGTGTTGTGGGGAATTGTTCTTGATTGGTGTTTTCTCCTCTGCAGCATCCAGTGTTGTTAACAGAAGCCCCCTTAAATCCTCGGAAGAATCGAGAGCGAGCAGCAGAAGTTTTCTTTGAGACTTTTAATGTCCCAGCTCTGTTCATCTCCATGCAAGCTGTGCTGAGTCTGTGAGTTACCCTGTGTACTGCAGTGTTCAGTTTTGTATGATCAGTCAGTGAGTGCTGGCTTACTGCTTTCTGAAAAAAAACACTGGGCAGCTGAAATCTGAATTTTTAAAACCCATTTCCAAAAATCTTATGACT
This sequence comes from Hyperolius riggenbachi, assembly GCF_040937935.1. NCBI lineage: Eukaryota > Metazoa > Chordata > Amphibia > Anura > Hyperoliidae > Hyperolius > Hyperolius riggenbachi. Next base: position 113,910,339 of record NC_090655.1, read on the forward strand.
AATTCCTCCTGTCTCACCAACTAATCTAACTGTACTAACTTATGTTGGCAACTTTGGTGATCATGTGACCCTACCATCTGGGTGGACAGCCATGATCATCAGTCATTTCAATTCAAGTTTTGCTGTCTGGGACTTACTCTGTCCCACAACCCACGGCCTTGCAGTGCTAAAACGCTTGCACCAATCCAATATTGCTGTGCCTCCCTCCACTACATTTTATCCTGTCCCTGACGGTCAATTATACTAGACAGAGGTCAGTGGCTTTAATAGTCATGCTCTGTTTTCAGTGGCATGACTGTGGAAGGACATCAGCGCAAAGTCACACCTTGAACTTCAGGGGTCTGTGTTGGTGTTACAATGGAAAGGTTTTTAAAGAGACTCCGAAGTCTCCTAAAAACAAGGTTTTTACTTTAAGAACCTCTTTAAAGGGGCACTACAGCGAAAAACTGTAAAATTTAAAATATGTGCAAACATATACAAATAAGAAGTACATTTTTTCCATAGTAAATTGAGCCATACATTACTTTTTTTCCTATGTTGCTGTCACTTACAGTAGGTAGTAGAAATCTGACAGAAGTGACAGGTTTTGGACTAGTCCATCTCTTTATAGGGGATTCTCAGGGATATATTTATTTTCAAAAGCACTTAGTGAATGGCAGTTGCTCTGTCCAACTGCCAAAATAATGTACAGCGAGCAGGGAAGCTGGCCAGTATCATTGTTTAAAGGACTTACGAGGCGAACTGGCCCCAAAAAGTTGAATACCTGTATGAAATATCAATGCACGGAGGGCGCCCTCCGTGCCGTTCCGCCGGGTCCCCGCATCTCAATGTGCCCCCCCCCCCCCTGGCCGGTCCTGACCCCACAGCCCGGGTCGGGCTCTCCTTACTCCAGTAAGATGGCCGCCGGAGCTGGCCGCGGCTGCACAGTCCGCATATGCGCAAGTGCGGCTGCGCAGCTCTAGGCCCCCCCCGATCCATGCTATAGGCCGTCTCCTGTTGCGTGGATCGGGGGGAAGGCCCTAGAGCTGCGCAGCCGCACTCGCGCATATGCGGACTGCGCAGCCGCGGCCAGCTCCGGCGGCCATCTTACTGGAGGAAGGAGAGCCTGACCCGGGCTGTGGGGTCGGGACCGGCCGGGGGGGCACATTGAGATGCGGGAACCCGGCGGAACGGCACGGAGGGCGCGGATGGCGCCCTCCGTGCATTGATATTTCATACAGGTATTTAACTTTTTGGGGCCAGTTCGCCTCGTAAGTCCTTTAAAGAGGAACTCCAGTGAAAATATTGTAAAAATGAAGCACTTTTTTTATTACATTAAGTATGTATAAATGGTTTAGTCATTGTTTGTTCATTGTAAAATCTTTCCTCTCCCCGATTTACATTATGACATTTATTACATGGTGACATTTTTACTGTGGGCAGGTTATGTAGCTGCTGCTAGCTGTTTTGGCTGTTAGAGACAGCTGTAAACAGCTAATTCCTGTCTGTGAACCTTGTTACATTGTAACAAAACTGACAAAAGTACCACGGTCCCAGAGCTTCTTTTGGGAGGGGTTTCAGCACAAAATCAGTCATACAGCACCCCCTGATGGTCTGTTTGTGAAACGCAATATATTTCTCATGTAAAAGGGGGTATCAGCTACTGATTGGGATAAAGTTCAATTCTTGGTTGGAGTTTCTCTTTAAATCATTTTTAGGGAATGTCTTTATAAAGAATAAAAGCCTTGCTGAGAATCCCCTATGAAGAGATGGACTAGTCCAAAACCTGTCACTTCTGTCAGATTTCTACTGCCTACTGTAAGTGACAGCATTATAGGAGAAAAGTTAATTTATGGCTCATTTTACTCTGGAAGAAACGTACTTCTTATTTGTATATGTTTGCACATATTTTAAATATTAGTGTTTCGCTGTAGTGCCCCTTTAACCTAATTGCCCCTCCTAAAACGCTGCATCCCTGCGGCTGACAATGCCATAAATCACCCCTAATTACCCCCGGCAAAATCTACGACTTTCTCGGTCGTGGATTTTGCTGCTGGAGGAGGCAGAGCTTTCAGCTGCAGCTCTGCCTCCATGCGCATCAATCAGCGTGTCTCCGCCTCTCCCCCGCCCCCTCAGTGAAGGAAGACTGAGAGGCGGCGATCTACACTGATTGACGCGCATGGAGGCAGAGCTGCAGCTGAAAGCTCTGCCTCCTCCAGCAGCAAAATCCACATGGATTTTGCCGGGGGTAATTAGGGAGACGCAGGTAGAGGCAGAGCTGCACCTGAAAGCTCTGCCTCTATGCGGAAGGAGACCCGCGATGTCCCCCAGGTCATTTCTGGTGATTTATGGCGTTGTCAGACACGGGGATACATCGTTTTAGGAGAAACAATTAGGTTAAAGAAGTGTTTAAAGTAAAAACCTCCTTTTTAGGAGTTTTCAGAGTCTGTTTAAGCTTTGTTGAAAAAGTTCACTTCAGATTAGTATAGAGATTTAAAAGACATTTATACCTGCTATAATTTTTTTGCTTCTTCATACTGCCCACTCTTCTTCATGCTGCTCCAAAAGCAACTAGTCTATTTCCCACGATACCGTCCATGACATGCTCCCAGCACATAGTTGGGACTGAGCATGCGCAGCAGCCCCTGTCTAGTCAAGTCAGAAGAAGTTTTGGAGAGTCACAACGAAAGGGGCCAGGAGAAAACCGCGGGACATGTGAGGCTAGGGGGGCCTGGAAGAACCTCCACACACTGTAAATAGGGGAAGCTGCAATGAAAATGGGGAGGCAGTATAATCAAGTACACTGTGATAGGGGACACTAGAATGAGAAGCACAGCACAGCATTAAAGTGAACCTGAGACAAACCTTGGGTCAAAGAAACACTTACCAAAGAAGCGATAAGCCTCTGGATTCTGTACAGGCTTCCTGTGTCTTCCTCACCCCTGCTGCTCGCTGGGAGCTTCTGGAAGATCTTCATGCACAAGCTGTTTCGGCTTCCTGTGCAGGCACGGCTGTACTCGCACAGGCGCAGTACAGCCACACTTGTGCATTAAGAGAAGTGCAGCCCTGAATATTCAGTCCAATAAGCTCTTCTTGTATTTCTTTGAGGGGCATGTGAGCAGCAACGGAAGTCTGGAGGAAGGTGTAGGAAGCCTCTACACAGGATCCAGAAGCTGCCTGAAAGAGTGCTAGCAAAACAATTGGGCTGACTTTGCAAATAGACGTGGCTAAAGAAAAGTCTTAATTGTCAGTGAAATTTGAATTTTTACATGGAATGGAGGGGTGTTTATTCGCAAGCCATATTTGTTTGAGTCCTTGGTATATGTTTCATAAGGAAGAGTTTAAGCGAAACATGACCGGTTTCCTTTGTTCTGCATGCAGATACGCCACAGGCAGGACAACGGGGGTTGTGCTAGACTCTGGAGACGGAGTAACACATGCGGTGCCTATTTATGAAGGTTTTGCTATGCCACACTCCATTATGAGGATTGATATTGCTGGTCGAGATGTCTCCCGATTCCTCCGGCTTTACCTGCGAAAGGAGGGCTACGATTTCCACACCTCTGCAGAATTTGAAATTGTCAAAACGATCAAAGAGGTTTGTTTAGTACAATGCATAGTATGTTCTGGCCAGTTTACCAGGTCATAACCAATGTGCGTATGTGTTTCAGAGGATATCCAATTATGTTTAAAGAATATTCATTTTATTACTTCCTGTATTTCTATAGCTCTGACATTTTACACAACACTATAGAAAACATCACTCTGTGATCTCAAATGTGCTTTTGAGATGTGGAGGAAACCCCTGTAAACACACTGAAAACATAGAAACTCCACATAGAAGATGTTCTGGAAATTTAGCTTGGTTTTTTAAAGTGAACCAGAGATCAAATCAATTAAAGAGTTGGTACTTGCGGGAGGTCCACGCATGCGCAGAAGACCAGACTGGATGCGACTGAGCTGCTACCAGGGCTGATTGTGGCTGAACGGCAGACCACGGGAGGACGCCGTGGGACTGAGACGAGCTTATGTGGCTGGAGGAAGCCTCGGGTAAGTATTCAATTGATTTGATCTCTGTTACACTTTAAAGTCGCAAGGTGAGTGTGCTTCCCAGTCATTGTACTGACCATAATGCTCAGCTAGGTGAGAGAGATATGGAGGCTGCCATATTTATTTCCTTTTATACAATACCAGGTGCCTGGCAATCCTGCTGATCTTCAGACATTAGCAGTGTCTCAACCCTGAAACAAGCATTTTATATCATCCAGTCAGAGTTATGTCAGAGCCCCTGAGCTGCATGCTTGTTCAGGGTGTATGGCAAAAAGTATTAGAGACCTAGGATCAGGGGGACAACCAGGCAACTTGCATTGTTGAAAAGGAAACAAATATGGCAAACTCCATATCCCTGGTTCCATTTAAGTACATCACTAGAACAAACATTTTCAAATAAGAACATCATCTGATTTAGGCAATACCTTCCCCTACTTTCATCCTGCCCGCAGCTCCAGTGTGCTGATAGCCCCTCCGAATCTTGATCGCGCTCTCAACTTTAGGGTCATCAGGACCCTGAGGCTTCTCCCTCCCAAGGTAAGTATCCCACAGAGGTATATGTGTGTGCGTGCGTGCGTGTGTGTGTGTATGTATGTATGTATATATATATATATATATATATATATATATATATATATATATATATATATATATATATATATATATATATATATATATATATATATATATATATATATATATATATATATATTGCTTCTGGCCACAGGAACGCAGTCGAGAGAGGTGCTCGGATGCGCCTGCTTAGTAGCCCGCATCCACAGCTGTGATGAGGAATCTTTCAGAGGGGACATCAGCCCCTGGAGGGCAGCGGAACTAATGCAAAGGATCAGATAAGACTGCTAGGGGCTAGAAGAAGCCCCATGTATGTAAATCTAATCTTCCCCCTTCAGCTCAGATATCTATGAAGGAGTTGTTTGAGTCATGCATTGCAGCCTGCTTCCTTATTACAGTGCAAATTGGATAATTGATTTTGTACTAAACACAGATGTCATAGCATATCCGCTTCAGTATGTAAATCAGGTTTTAAACCCTGGCAGTGAATTTGTGACTCTGTCTATACTGCCAGTTCATGTCTGTGAAGGGAGGTGTGCTCTGGACTGTGGTCCTTGATACTGAACTGCAGGATCTAGACCAGGCATGGGCAAACTTGCCCTCCTGCTGTTACGGAACTACAAGTCCCACAATGCATTTGCCTTTATGAGTCATGACTGTGGCTGTCAGACTTCTGCAATGCATTGTGGGACTTGTAGTTCCGTAACAGCTGGAGGGCCAAGTTTGCCCATGCCTGATCTAGACAGTTATCCACACTCTCTTCATAGGTATGAATGAGAAGGATTTTTAATAGTAAACCAATCAGTTGGGGAAATGGGGGATTCCGTCAATTTTGGTTTTAAGTGCCCCAGTCCATTTCATGTAAAATTGAAATGATTTATTGGTGTGTTTTTTGTATTTGTTTCTCCCTGCAGCGTGCATGTTACTTATCCATAAACCCACAAAAGGATGAGACCCTGGAGACAGAGAAGGCCCAGTATTACTTACCTGACGGAAGCACAATTGAGGTTGGTACTAAAGGTGGCCATAAACTTATAGATTTGCAGCAGATTCAACCATCAGATTTCTGGCAGATGCCTGTCAAGTCGAATCTGACAGGAATCTATCTGATGTGTGCCACACACAAGGAACAGATTTCCAATAAATTTCAGAATTAAATCTATTGGAAATCGATCTAAATGCATTATTGGACCATGATGCTGGGAATACATGGCTCGATTCTGAGCCATTTAGATGGCTCGATAATTTCCGACATGTCCGATCTCCCGCCCGATCGTTTCCGGGCTCGCTTCCGCATTGAGGACAATAGAAAAAGATAAGAAAAACGAGTGGAAGATAAGAGAATCGCCTGCAGAATCGAGCGGGGAATCGATTGGGTGGGAGAATTGAGCAGCATAATCGAGCCGTGTATGCCCAGCATAAGATCCAATGAAACTCTATGGGCCATCGGTCTGCTGCCAGCAGCAGATCGACCAAGATTTTCCATCCTGTCAGATCAAATCGATCGAAATCGGACACAAATCAATCGAATGGTGAATTTGATAGAATCGATTTCTGATCGATTCTATAGAATCGATCAATCAATGGCTGAAATCGACCGGTGTATGGGCCCCTTAAAGGGAACCTAAACTGAGGGGGTATGGATTTTTCCTTTTAAACAATACCAGTTGCCTGGCAGCCCTGCTGGTCTCTTTAGCTGTAGTAGTGGCTGAATCACATACCTGAAACAAGCATGCAGCTAATCCAGTCTGGCTTCAGTCAGAGCACCTGATCTGCATGCCTGTTGAGGGGCTGTGCCTGAAAGCATTAGAGACACAGGATCAGCAGGAGAGTCAGGCAACTGGTATTATTTTAAAAGGAAAAATCCATATCCTTCTCAGTTTAGGTTCCCTTTAAGACATGCATCTGTTGCCTGGAAACATCTCGCACAAACTGAGCTAGCATAGGATGCTTGGAAGATGCTGATGATTTGTCCAGACGTGTTTTTGTGTGACAGAGCACATGTACTATGACTAATAGCATGGCTTCTGTAAATGACTACAGCTACCACTGTTCTTAAGTAACAAGTGCCTGCAAGACTAAATGCTGAGGGTGTGTCTACTGTATTGTATACAAGCATGAGTTTTTTTTTTTTTTTTTTTTTTTTAAGTGTGACTTCATTTTCTTTAAGCTACATGCAAACATTAGATGTAGTTGGCTGGAAACACTTTTCATGATTGGTTGGGAATCATCTGCAGGTGTCCCCTGACATCGCTGGTTTCCCCAGTGATCTGTTTGGTCAAATCACTGTTCTCTAATTCTTATTGTTCCCTGCTCACATGTCTCCGCCTCCCTTCTACAAAGAGGAATTCACACTGCGCAACCAGGAGGAACGACTTTTAGTCGATTTTTTTGGCAATGACAACTGACTTAAAGAAAATTTTTATTGTAAACTTGTCATGAGTATAGATCAGTGACACTCTGATTTGCAGCCATAGCAGCAGTACGATGTTTGGGGTACTGCTGCCACAACTCCAGAAACTCCCACCTTGGGGTAAGAGTAATAGTTTGCATGTGACTGGTGGCTTTGTTGTCCGTTTTCAACATCTGGCACCAAACATTGACACACCTATTTGCCAGTTTCTTTTAGATACTCTATGGAACATACATTCTATAGAGTATCTAAAAGAAACTGACAAATAGGTGTGTCAATGTTTGGTGCCAGATGTTGAAAACGCCTATCACATGCAAACTATTACTCCTACCCCAAGGTGAGAGTTTCTGCACATAAAAGCAATATATGTAAGCTGACATAATGCTTGCCATTCATCCCTGTAGAGCAGTGGTCCTCAAACTAAGGCCCACAGGCCGAATGCGCCCCCCTGAGGCCTTTTCACTGCCCCCCCCCCCCCACCCCCAAACACAAAATATATAACTTATAGATGCAGCTCACTGCACCTTTAAATATCATCGTCCCGCATATAGAATAGCAGTGCTGGCACCGCCCATCCACATACTGTAGAGGCCAGCGAGCAGTCATTCACTGGCTTCCAATCTAAATCTGCATCAGGTGACACTGCTGTCCAATTGGACAGCAGGTTGTCACCTGGGTACGCTTGCCGCATGACTGAATGGCTGCTGCTGGGAGTTCTCCTCCAGGCATGATTAGGGGAATCAAAACCTAGATTCAATGCAATGGTTTTCAACGTCATTTTATGTATGTTCCGGCCCCCCAGCAGGCTGAAGTATGTTGACCTCACCCTTGACCGAAAAAGTTTGGGGACCCCTGCTATAGAGAGACAAAGTGAAAGCGTTGAGATTTTCTCAAAGAGGAATTTCACTTTAAAGTGGCCATACATCAAGTCAGTATTTCCACCACATTTGAAAACTGTAAAGAAAACCTACCATAGCCACTAATGTGTAGATGTGTTTTTAGTTTGTTTCCTGAGAAAGATCTGTCATATGATCTGTATACTGTATTTATTTTGGCATTTGCCACCCTTGTAACCTAATAAACACTTAAGATGTACTGACAGCACAGAAGGATATTTGTATTTAGGATAACACAGGCCTGGTTCTGTAAAGTCCTCCAGACAGATCACAGAACAAGGCATTGTGGCAGCTGTACTGAGTGACTCACCCATGTGTGATATGTGGGTGTGTCAGGCATGAGCTGTGAGGTTCTATACTCTGTGCTTTTATTGCATTGCAAACATCTCTTTTCCTTCCCTGCAGATTGGACCCGCCCGATTCCGGGCCCCAGAGCTGCTGTTCCGACCAGATCTCATTGGAGAGGAGTGTGAGGGAATTCATGAAGTGCTAGTATTTGCCATTCAGAAGTCAGACATGGACCTGAGGCGAACCTTATTCTCCAACATAGTGCTCTCTGGAGGATCTACTTTATTTAAAGGTGCACTAGAAAATATTACTACTTCTTCTTCTACTGTGTTATAGCCATCAGACGTGCTGGAAAACCAGCAATGGTACAACGGGTCAGCCATGCTGGAAAACCATGGCTGATCCCTGTTAATTACCACTGCAGGCATTACACTGATTGGCAGACAGCTGAACAAAAGCTTATGGGGAAAAGCCATCTAAAACTATCAAACTCTATCGTTTTGGATCACCATTATTGCAAGAGTGTACAGGCCTGAACCCACTTTAGCTGTTATTTTTATCTGTTGTAGTGACTTCTTAACCATGTTATATTACATATTCATGATTATTACAGCTTAAGTACACGTGTGTTATTTTGAACAACTCTGCAGGGTCCCTCGTAAATGTAAGTATCCCCATATATAAAACCTTTACTACTCCATTATGCAGCGCTAGCCCTCAGGAGCTCCATAGATGTGCAATCACTGACGTATCTTCCAACGATGAAGAGAGGGGAAAATGTGAAAACATAGAGAACAATAGCTAGATGACTGGGTCGATTTATCTCCAATTTGGCACTTTTGTTAGTTGTCCCCTACCAGATGTGGCCCAAGGAAAGTCAACCAGTGAACTGGTAACAGGATCATGTGTGGCCAAGGCTTATGTATGTACATTGCTGTAATACTGGCCATGGGTAAAAGGTGTTAGAACACCTAATGCCTCATAGCTTGCTGCATAAGTAGCAATATAGGGCTGGGTAGTAGCTCAGCAAGACTGTCTACAGTTATACACATCCACCACCAGTGTCCACAGTGAGTGTGTGTTTCAGAACCGGACCAAAGGGCAATGGAAGAAGGTGGCTTGGTCTGACGTCAGACGGAGCAGAGATGCCGGCCAGAGCAGAGGGGGGCGCCGATCGTCGCTGGAACGGCAGGGAGGTGAGTGGATCCTCTTCTTTTTCCCCCTGCCGCCGCCGCCGCTGTCAAAGTGATCACTACGATCCGACGGTGATCGTAGTGATCACGTGATCAGCAGCCATACGCGATGGCTGCTGATCACTGAGGGGAGCTGCCAGCTGTCATATGACAGCTTAATCTCCCCCTCCGGGTGCGCACGATCGCATCGGGAGCGTTTCTTTAACGCGGACGTTGAATCAACGTCCGGTCTGAATTGTACCACCCCCTGCCGGACGTTGCTTCAACCTGCGGCGGTCCCCAATAGGTTAAATTCTTCAAATCTCAATCCTATCAACCATCTTTAGGATGTGCTGGAGAAACAAATCTAATTCATGGCAACTTCTGTGACTTAAATGACCTTATGGTGACGCCTTAGTGTTAGATACCACAGGACACTAATAGAGATCTTTTGGAGTCCATGCCTCAGCAGTTTAGAACTGTTTTGTTGGCATGAGGAGGTCACCTACAGCCCAATCACATACAAGGGAACCTGCGGGTCTCAGAATTGTAACCTTTGGCGGGCGTCACAGACACTGGTAGAGAGATGCGTCAAGCCTTTAGAATACTTCAACTGCAGATACACAGATCCAGTCTGGACTCGACCCTTGAAGTAGGAGCTATGCTCCAGGCTTTAAACTTTATTAATAGCGGTGAGACAACATGACTAGCACAACGTTTCGGGCCACGCGCCCTTTGTCAAGTGCTTGACAAAGGGTGTGTGGCCTGAAAAGTTGAGATAGTCATTATGCTTGTATCACCGCTAGAAATAAAGTTTAAAGCCTAGAGCAGGGGTGCCCACACTTTTTTGGCTTGTGAGCTACTTTTAATAATTAGCAAGTCAAAGTGATCTACTCTAAAAGCCTCATTGCTACCACCACATGCCAATCTGATTATACAGTTTTTAGGGTTATCTTATCAACTTACACAGTAGTATGAGGGTCTGAATAAAGCTTGAATGCAGTGAGGTAGGCTCTTGTGATTCAGTGCCGTTGGTCAGACTGCACAACGTTTGGTCCAGAAGGTTGCAGTGAAAGTAAGGTCATTTATAGGAAGCTAATATATGGTTTACTTGGACTGCACTTTAACTGAATCATTTTGTTTCAGGATTTGGAGACCGGCTTCTAAGTGAAGTGAAAAAATTAGCACCAAAAGATGTCAAAATAAGGGTAAGCATTTTTTCCCATTCATTTCATCGTGTCAGCTGAAGTATAAAATGCACCTATTAAATTTCCTATACAGAGAATGACCTAAACCTAGGGTCACACCAAAATGGGTTAACGTGTACACTACAAAATTTAGCATCTTAAAGGAACACTTAACTGCTTATAGAAGAGGGCATTTGAGCACCATAGTAAAGCTGGCCATACACTGGCCCGATTTGCAGCCGTTTCGACAGCAGATTCGATCACTGGGATCGAATCTGCTGCCAATCGTTCGCGCTACACGCGAACGATCCATTTCGTCCGATCCCGTCGACTGCTCCGTGCGGAAAATTACCGTCGATCGCCCGCGGGTAGGGAGCGATTGACCGACGCAATAGAGCTGCATACATTACCTGCTCCGCCGGCGCGACTACCCCCGGTCACCGCTACTCCGTGTCAGCGCTGGTCTCCGGCATGCTTCAGTTCCTCCTGCCCGGCAGGAAGTTTAAACAGTAGAGAGCGCTCTACTGTTTAAACTTCCTGCCGGGCAGGAAGAAGCAAAGCATGCCGGACCTGGAGACCAGAGCGCAGACAGAGCAGCGGTGACCGGGAGGACTCGTGTTGGCGGAGCAGGTAATGTATTCTTGGGGAGCAGCAGCACCACCACCACAACAGATTGTGAACGGTTTCAGGCTGCAATCGGTTCACAATCTGTTTGCAGTAAAGGTAGCCATACGATCCCTCTCTGATCAGATTCGATCAGAGAGGGATCTATCTGTTGGTCGAATCTGATAGCGAATCGACCAGTGTATGGCTACCTTAAACCAGACTTCTTTGTTAACCAGACCTGAGCTTGCAGCTTCATCCCAACCTTTATCCATGTCCAAACAGGGATTAGTAGACCTGTCTCTACATTGTACAGGTATGTCAACCTATTGCCAGGTAGAGTAGCACTTACTAGATAAGGTATAATGCTGTTGAGCATTGGTGAGCGTATGCATAAAATGTCACAAACAAATACTGTGCTCTCATTTTAGGAATATGACACACAACGCTTTGAGAACTGTAGATGCACCCTAAAGATATTTTGTAAAAGTGTTCAAAATCTCTTCCTCATGAATATTTTATTTGCATAGTAGTTCCATCCATTATTGGCATGCAGTAGGCTTGCTCTTCCTGTACTCTCTAGCAAACTCTGATAGCCTTTACCCTTTTCTCTTTGGAAAAGAACAAGGCCTGGGACCCACTAGCAGTGCCTTTCTAAGTGCTAGTGATTTGAAAAGCTATAGCTAATGCAATGCTATGTGTGATTTGTTTATTTTTTTAAATCCCATCCCTCAAGTGGGATCATACACACTTACTTTAGCAATAGCTTTTAAAATCACAACCGCTTAGAAAAGCACTGTTAGTGGGTCCCAGGCCTGAGGAACAAATATTACTCTGGGGTAGCAGACCATGCTAAACATGCACCAAGCAAATCTATGCTGGGTACCTAGTACTACAATCTTTACATTCTGGACATCTGTATTGTCTGTCTCCCATTTATCCCACTGATTTGCCTTTGCTGGCTAGATACCACCACTCAAGTCACTTCCTCGGGTTGTGTAAGAAAAGTGTAGGCAGATGTTGGGGAATATGGCTGCCACAAGACAGAAGGATTGAAATATATAGCATAGCAGCATTAGCTACTTGTAAACAATGCTACCCTGTGTTATCTCTTCTGTGATCCATTGTCAGTAATGCAATTTATTTTCATTAGTGATATAAGAAAATGTTTGGGTTTTCTACTTACAGCATTGTTTTATTGTCTGTTTAGATATCTGCTCCTCAAGAAAGGTTATATTCTACGTGGATTGGGTAAGTAGTCCTTTTATTATTTTTCTAACCCTCTATCTTGATCTAAGCTCCCACATTTTTTTCACAATATCCCTGGTGGGAGATGTCTCCTAATTTTCCTATCTATATGATAGTTCCCTCGGGAACAGAAGGTCAGATGGATTCTGAAACGTTACTAGATTTTACCTGTTGGGAATAAATATGTAGCGGAGATGCAGCTGTCACAGTTCTCCCATGGTGAGTGGGAGCTTAATTAGTGCAACTGATTTTTGTTCTGTGGAAATCTTAAATGTTTGAAAAAATGAAATAACTGATTTACCACAGTCTGTCATGCGGTACCACTCTTTTGAATAACTGGGCCACAGCTAAGAAATGGGAACACTCAATATAAGTATAATCCAGAGTCCAGTATAATTGGATCGCAATTGTTGCATATATGTTTGCCTTAAAGAGAACCAGAGGCGGAATATTGAAATCTTTATGGGACCCAGAGGCATGTCATGTGCACAATGACATGCCTCTGTGTCTCTCTATTGCCACCTCTAGTCCCCCCTGTTCTCTGCTCTCCTCCTTCCTGAAAATATCGCCAGACTAGGGACAATCTGCTTGTCGCTAGCCTGATGTTTACCTTGCAGCCTGTCAATTTTTCCAGGATTGCCTCCCCCATAGCGTAGCTCCTCCCCGCTGCTCTCCGCCTCGCTAGTTTCCTCCAATCAGAAGCTGAGCCACGACCCAGGAAGTACTCCTGGGTCGCGGCTTAGCTTCTGATTGGAGGAAGCTAGCGAGGCAGAGAGCGGGGGAGGAATTGCGCTATGGGGGAGGCGATTCTGTGAAAATTGACAGGCTGCAAGGTAAACATCAGGCTAGCGACAAGCAGATTTTCGCTAGCATGGCGATATTTTAAGGGGGGACAGCAGAGCACAGGGAGGACTTGCGGTGGCAACTGAGAGACACAGAGGCATGTCATTGTGCACATGACATGCCTCTGGGTCCCATTAAGATTTCAATATTCCGCCTCTGGTTCTTTTATAAGACCCAAAGATCAGCAAAATCAGCAAGAACCCAAAAGATCAGCAAAAAATCCAGGTTGCCAGTATTTTTTTTTTTTTTTTTTTTTTTTTATAGATGAGGCTAAAGAGGCTAGCCTGCATATTCTACTCAACATAGATTTTCTTTGTTTTAAAATAAAATTCTTTGACTTCAGCTTTCATTTAATGTATCATTTGCTGATCCATTTAAACCGATTCATTTGCCATTGTCGGATTCCAAGATAAATGATACTACAGACTGGCATAACACATATTGACAGTATAGTTAGCCTAGATTTTATGGTGTTATATGTGTGAAAATCACACTTCCCTCCCCGCTTACATTTAGCTAGTACTGAAAGCTGCCATCTTGCATCACAATGTAGTCTTCAGTTTAGTCTACTAACACTACACTGTTTTTTCCTAAATAAACAGCCTTCTATCTTTTTTTTATTTTTTTATTTTTTTTTTATGCACACAGAAGCTCTCTGCTGTAATGTACTGCAGTCTTGTACTAAACAAACTTGCTCATTGCAAGTTTTTCATAAGAGAGTAAAACAATTAACCCTTTCAGGCGCAAAAAAGAGCATTTGCTTATAATAATGTAGCATAGCCAACTGGTTGTAGGGGAGGTGGCATTTTGACTATAGTTTCACTTAAGGGTGACTTTTTTTTTTTTTTTTTCAGTGGATCGATTTTGGCTTCTTTGGACACCTTCAAGAAAATGTGGGTCTCCAAAAAGGAATATGAAGAGGATGGGCCCAGAGCAATCCACAGGAAAACCTTCTAACGTCCCAAAAGACCAAGTCTCCGTATCAGTCCACTTCAGTTTAAAGCTCGCTTTTTGAGTATGAGAGTGTGGTCGCAGGTGACTGGTGGGTGGGTGTGTATGAATGTGTCTGTATGCGCTCTCCAGCATGCCAAGAAGTGGTCAACCGATGGCAAAAGACCTGTAGAGCCCGGATGAAAAAAAGAAAACCGATGGAGAGGAAAGCCTTTATCCCATTCCTATTTATGTGTAACGTTGCACCAGGGTCTGTAAATGGTTTTTGCGAAAATATTTTCTCGCAGTAAAGCCTATTTACCCTTAACAGATAACCATACATAAAGTCCAAAAATCCAAGTGGCAGTACTTTAAGACCTGTTTATATATGTAAATGGTCCTGCACTTGTTTGCCATAAAGGCCTCCTCAATTGAGTTTACTTGAGTCAACCAAGAGAATAAAATGTTTCTTGTACCTGTAACCTGTCAGGCTAGTTTAAAAACATGGTTTTTGGAAATGTTTCTATTGCATGATAATAAAAAAAGACACAACAGTATAGTTCTATAGTTAGACATCTGGATTATTTTAATCTTCTGTTTCCCCTAGAGTATCGCTGTGACATAGCCTGTCTGCAGGTCAGTGTAGGTTGTAAGATGTTCACCTATTCATCAGTCAAGTAACCTGCTATATGTCTTCTCCTTGATGTTCTCACTGCAGAAGCTAAAAGGACTAGGCAGCCCCAAAGTCACCACTTATGGGTTGAATTTCAGACATTTCTAGAAATCTGTGCTTCCTAAAAATTCAATGATAATCTCCAGTAATATTATTTGGACAGGATTGGAGGTAAAAGCAGTAGAGGAGTAGCGTGGGGAGGTTCTGCTGCACTCAGCTCTTGGATTACGTTATATTTATAAGAACTCTGGATTCTCCCTCTGATTTGTATACAGCCTCTTTGTTAATGTCCCTGAGAGGCCTAACACAAAATAGCTTGAGAATGGCAAGCGGGGTCCTCTCACATATAGGTTGACCATTCCAGAACAACCTCAGATAAGGGTAGCTGGCAGTATCTAATGATCCCAGGTAGCTGTTTGTGACCAGATACAGTAGCTGCCAAGAAGGATTGGAGAATATTGTTACACATGCCTATAAAACTGCCCTGAACCTATTTGGGGATGTTTCTTCGAAGCCTTCTTGTGCCTTGGCAGATCCCATATTAACCCACACTTCCAGGTAGCCCTGGCCTGTGATCTATCAGTTTCAAAAAACTGTTGCAGTAGGTAGATTGCATGTCCAAAGTCTCAAGTTTCTCCTACTTTGGAAAACACACCAGGGCACTAAAACCTTTGTTTCTTTAAACAGATGCACAGGTGAGCTAAGGAAGCATGTTTATGGACATGTCACATTATCATATGTCTCTTGGGAACTATGTGTCGCAACCAGACTCCAAACAATACACATTAAGAGTGACTTTTAGAACTTTTGTACCTCTTGTCACCCAATGACTGAAAGTTGTTAACAACTTTGAGGCGCAGTTATCAATTATTAGTTTCTTAGTGACTAAGTATAAAATATCCCGTCAATATATAGTTTGTAGCCAGCCTAAGTCTCAACATATCTGTCCTTTTGTACTTGTAAAGGTGAAACTCAGTCCCAGGTTGCCTAGTCCTAGTATAGCTTCTGTAGTTTTCTGTTTTTGCCAGTCCTGCAAAGCAAATGACGTTTATTACCACTATTATTTGATGCACACTACTAAATTATATAGGACATCAAACTGATCTGTCTTGTTTTGTTTTACTTTTGTATTCTTGTTACTTGTTGTCTGCCATGGTTTTGATGTGTAAAGTTTCTGGACATTCTAAAGGGATTTTCAACTTGATGTTGACAACTGCAAGGCATCCTCCTCCCAAAATGCAAATGTATTTTGATATTTGTAAAGAGAAGACATAGACACAGGCTGCATGGGTCCCAGATGTTTCCCTCGTTAGCATGTATTGTAACCGGCCCTATAAAATGTTGTCACCCGTTGTGCCTATCTGTAGATATGTCCGTATATATAGAGGGCTCCATTTAATTAAAATGTAAGTCGTCTTACATATGAGTGCTCTTGAGAAGTGTCCTGTATAGACAGTGAAGGTTGTGAAAGGTCCAGGACAGTCCATTCATATACACCTTTCACTTTTTTCAAACAGAATTCGGTAGTTGTTTAGTTGATTACAGTTCCTGTGTCAAAAATTTCTGTTGCTGTCTAGATGATGGAAGGTATTGATAGGGTGAGATGGAGAGAGGTGGTAGTTTGGTCAGTTCTCCACTGCTATGTCTGTGAAGGTTCTTATTTATTTAGTTGAGTGTTTCTCAACATTATTATAGCATTTACTCCTTCATTAAAGAGAATTGGAAGTGAAAATAAACTTTATAATATAATGTAGTAGTACAGCTAACAAATAGAACATTAGTAGCATAGATACGAGTCTTGTATTGTTTGCAGTACAGGAAACTTCACTTGTTCTCTAGGCTAAAGAGCTTCTCTGAGCTCTCAAACCAAGCTTGGTTGGCTACAATGCTGTTTTCTAAAGCATTTATCTCAACCTGCCTCTCACTGTTTCATGTTTGTTTAAGTTTTTACTGCAGAGAAGTTCAAAGGGTCATTAGCTCTGCTCTGTTTCATAGTTTAATATACAGAGTCTGGTTTGTAAACTGCACACAAAAGAGAATGATGTAATGTTCTAAACCAAAAGCTATATACCTGAAAATAAAAATGAGACTCTTTTCTTCGCTACTAATGTTCTATTCATTATCCATACTACACATACAATTCATTATATCATAAGTTGTTTTTGTTTCAGTGTCACTTTAATGATTGCATGGGCAAGTAAGTTACCCCTGATTGTAACATCTCAAATATACCTTGATTTATACTTCGTAATTGTGTGTACATGCTTATCAAACATTCCATGATGCTTTTAATTGACTAGAAATACTTAAAGGATATCAAAGGCGATGGATAAAAACTAGCTTTACGTACCTGGGGCTTCTTTCAGTCAATAGAAGTCGCGTATGTCCCTCTCCTCAGCTCCGGTCTTCTACCGGGGCCCGCTGGCTGGCAGCCTCTGTAGGATCGCCGACCCCCGATGGGCATGCGCCTGTGTCACCAAGAGCAGGCACAGTACACTCCCGATGACCTGGGTATGTAAGTGCATGCATGCGCACAAGACGCCGACCTATTGGGGGTTGGCGATGCTTCAGAGGCTGCCAGCGGGACCCAGGAGAAGACCAGAGCTGCGGCGAGGGACACACGTGACCTCTAGGGGCTGGAGGAAGCCTCAGGTAAGTATAGCTAGATTTTATTCATCGCCTTGGATATCATTTAAAGGATACCCGAAGTGACATGTGACACGATGAGATAGACATGGGTATGTACAGTGCCTAGCACACAAAAAACTATGCTGTGTTCCTTTTTTTTCTTTCTCCGTCTGAAAGAGTTAAATATCAGGTATGCAAGTGGCTGACTCTGTCCTGACTCAGACAGAAAGTGACTACAGTGTGACCCTCACTGATAAGAAATTCCAACAATAAAACACTTCCCTAGCAGTAAATGGCTTCTGAGAGCAAGAAAGGGATACAAAGGGGAACATCTTATCAGTGAGGGTCACACTGTAGTCCCTTCCTGTCTGAGTCAGGACTGAGTCAGCCACTTGCATACCTGATATTTAACTATTTCAGGCAGAGAAAGGAAAAAAAAGGAACACGGCATAATTATTTGTGTGCTAGGCACTGTACATACACATGACTATCTCATCATGTCACATGTCAGTTTTGGTATCCTTAAAACAAACTTGAAAAAGTTCCATGGCTTCCACCATCTGTATGCCCACCATTATATGGAATCTGGTCTCTCATCATTTGTGGCCAGCCCTTTTCCATCATAATGTGCTGTGGAGATGCTATTGAGTGAGGAAGTGCAAGTGCTTATAGGCTATATAGGATATGTTGTAGAATTTTGGCTTTTAGAATTGGGGTAGAGGAAATCTGGGTAATGTAAAGCCACAGATCAATGGGGTAATCTCAATGGGAAAAGCTGTAGCAAACTGGATGGTACCAATCACTGAGTGGTGCCATAGTCGTCTAGCAGTGCAATTACAAAGCCAGCAGATGGCGCAAGACTGGTTTTACTTTCTCTGCTAATCTGTGTAATGGCAAGCAAGAACCTCCAACATGATATCTTAATTTAGATTTTACAATTTAGGTCCTTTTTAATACGAAACTACCGTATATACTCGCATATAAGCCGAGGTACCCACTTTTCCCTTAAAAACTAGGGAAAAGTGTTTGACTTGAATATAATCCCCCTCCCCAGTATAACCCCCGTTTACTGTATGAATACAGTCTGACTGAAGATAAAGTGCCATTTCCAAACCAGACTAGTGTTTATTAACCATACCAGGAGGGTATACATAATAAAGAAAATGTGCAATTAAACACATATAAGTCACAAAACAGGCAATTCTCCAATAATATTCTCTCTAGCAGCAATAATAAGCAAAGTATTTTGGTAAGGTGTATATATATAAAGTGCAAATGCTGTGCAATATATATATCAAGAAACCAACAACCCCTAACTAAATAGTGCCAAGAGGGATGACCCTTACCAGAAATATGTGCTGAGAAGAGCCACCAAGACCCCCACTGTAACTGGTATGGGCAGAGGGGAGCCGATCTTGCAGGGGCTGCTGCATGTGTCAGTGTATCTACTGACCTTTCTGTTCCTCTGGAAGCATATGGAGTGCAACAATGATGAGACACTGGTGCTGAGCAGGTTTGCAAGGGAAAGAGGATCAGATCGGTTCCTGGTGCCTGCCCTGAAGTGGATCGGATAGCCGAACGGGAGTGGATCTTGCAGGGGCAGCTGTAAAATGGATGCTGGCGCCTTCCCTGTCGCAACATGTTTCCCTGCATGTTTGTTCAGATGGCCGGAAGAAAGCGCATTTGACAGCGGAAGTTCGGATGGCCGGCGGGCTGTGCGTGCAACAGTGACGTCAGTGCCCTGTTTATCCATGTGTCATCCCTAGAACGCCCTTTAGCGGCGCTTTAGAGATGACACGTGGGTAGATGAAAGAGGGCACTGACATAAACGCTGCACACCTCGCCGGCCACCCGCACTTCCGCCATCAGAAGCGCTCTCCACTGGTCATACGAACCAACATGCAGGAAAGCATGTTGTGACAGGACAGACGCCAACATCTATTGTAAAGCAGCCCCTGCAATATCCGCTCCCCTCCGGCCGTCCGATCCACTTCAGGGAAGGAACCGATCTGATCTTCTGTCCCCCACAAGCCCGCTCAGCATCAGTGTCGGTCGGCACACATCCAGAGGCACAGAACAGGTCAGTAGATACACTGACCCATACACATCAAATTGGTGACTCGCATAGAAGCAGACACCCACTTTAGGGCCACTTTTTTGGACCCAAAAATGCGGCTTCTATACGAGTATATACGGTATATTAAACTTGACATGGGGTAAGGATGCATTCTCTGTAGTCTTACCACCCTCTCTGCAGTTTTTACTTTGAAAAATGATACTTTAGAGAGCATTCACAGGACAGTTGCAGTCTGTCTTTGCTGACACAAGATGGGCCCCTGCCCACCTACCTGACTACAAGCCAGCGTTTGAAGCTGCTTTATTGTGAGCTGGATGGTAGGGGTGTAGCCACTGCTCAAAAAAAAAAACCTCCTGAAGACATAATTATTAAAACAAGCACTGCAGTGAGAGTTTAGTGGACATTGACAAGTGTGATATAAGTTTACTTAACCCTCCTGGCGGTCTATTAAAAACCGCCAGGGGGCAGCGCAGCCGTTTTTTTTTTTTTTTTTTTAAATCATGTAGCGAGCCTGGGGCTCGCTACATGATAGCCGCTGCTCAGCGGCATCCCCCCAGCCTCGCCGATTGCCTCCGGCGATAGGCGATCAGGAAATCCCGTTCAAAGAACGGGATTTCCTGGAGGGCGACGGGGCGGGATGACGTCACCGACGTCATGGACGTCGTGACGTCTAAGGGAGTCCCGATCCACCCCTTGCCGCTGCCTGGCGCTGATAGGCCATGCAGCGCAGGGGTCTAGGGGGGGGGGCTGTGTTGCGACGCGGATAGCGGCGATCGAGCGCGGGGCGGCGGCGATCGAAGTGCTGACGCAGCTAGCAAAGTGCTAGCTGCGTTCAGAAAAAAAAAATTACTCAAATTGGCCCAGCAGGGCCTGAGAAAACCTCCTGCGCGGCTTACCCCGAACTCCGTTCGGGGTTACCGCCAGGAAGGCTAAAAGTGCACCTTTTATTAGTGAGCTATGGAGGCTGCCATATTGTCTTTATTCTGAAAATTCACTTCCTTCCTTTAATCATTTATATGTTTTTACTTGGTTTTCATTCACCTTGTTGTATTAGCATTATTCCTCACCTATGGGTTGGGGATGGGGGAGGCTTCATGTTAATGCTGCTGAACAAACAGTTACTGGCATTCTGCAGTCATGTGACAGCCACTGCAAGGAGAAAAGAGGTTAATCTGGCAGGTGCAAGTTAAATTACCTTTCTGGAAGACCCTAGTATAATTGAAAATCTTCTCTGTGGCAAATCTCATTTTGACCTATGTGATCTAAACAAACAATTGAGAAATTTTAATTGCATGAAATCACTGATTAAAAATCACTTATGTGGCCCTAGGTTAATTGTGATTTGCTGGGCAGCCAGGCAACTGGTATTTCTTAAAGAGAGTCTGAAGCCAAATAAATGGATCCCGCAGCAGAACGAGATATATATCCCCCCCCCCCCCCCCCCGAAATCCCGTGGCAAAATTCTGGCATCGCTTCCTGATAGAGGCAGAGCTTTGTGTAGTAGCTCTACCTCTGCTCAAGTCAGTCTCCACTCCTCCCTGCCACTCTCAGTTGTCTTTCACTAAGAGGGCCGGGAAGAGGCAGAGATTGACTGGAGTGAAGGCAGAGCTACAGCGCAAAGCTCTGCCTCTCCTGGGCAGCAAAATCCATGACCTGGAAAGTCTTGGAATTTTGCCCCGGGTGTTTTCGGGGGATAAATACCTAATTCTGCCACGGGGATGCAGTGAATCAGCTTTGATCTTAATGCTTAACATAACTGGGTAAATTATTTGGCTTCAGACTCTGTTTTTAACATAACTGGGTAAATTATTTGGCTTCAGACTCTGTTTTTAAAAGGAAGCAAATATGGCAGCCTCCATATCACTCTGACCTCAGGTTCACTTAGGCCTGGTGCACACCAGAGGAGTTTTTCTGAGCGTTTTGAGTTTTTAAATCTGCTGCTAATGTTATCCTATGGCCTCGTTCACATCAGGGCCGTTTCTGTGCGCTTTTCACAGCGCACTGCCCTGTGCGTTCAGCAAGGTATTGATTTTTCCATGTAACTAAATGTAGCTGGTTCACATCTATGCGCTGCGCTGAGCAGCGTTACAGAAACGTAGTGTTGCAGGCATTTCTGTGCGTTGAGCTGGAAAGCGCACAGCAATGCAAGTGAATGGGTCCGCTTTTTTAGCGCATAGAAGCGCGTACAAGCGCATGCGTTTTTTACCCCTAATTGGAGAAAAAAATACATTTACATACAAAAACAAAGTTTTATTGACAACTGCTGCTGGTACAACAAGCAAAACGTGCTTTAAAGAAGCGCAGCGCAACGCACAGAAACGCGGACGAAAGCGCGCACAAGCGCATGCGTTTTTTACCCTGCGCTTTAACACGTTTTTCAGCGCAGCAGATGTGAACGAGGCCTATGTGTCTGTGCACACTGGAGCAATGAGGTTTTAATAAAAATAAACATAGCATTACATTGGGAAGAGCTTTTAGAGGTTTCAAAAGCTCTTCCCAATGTAATGCTATGGGGTTTTTTACAAAACCTCATTGCTCCAGTGTGCACAGACACATAGGATAACATTAGCAGCAGATTTAAACACTCAAAACGCTCAGAAAACTCCTCTGGTGTGCACCAGGCCTTTAAGCCCATTAGACTTGGTGGAGGAGATAATCTAAAAACACTCAGAACAAGCAAAGTGAACTGAAGGAGAGGAGAGGGCAGACACTGCAGTAGCAGTGGTAAGCAGTTTCATGCACTTTTGAAACCTAAAACCCACTGCCCTATGTTATGCTACTAAAAGAAACAAAATGGATACTGCTGCATCACAAGTATAAATATAGGTTTGTATATCCCCTTCCTTAATTCGCTGAGGGCCCATTCACACTTGAAGCGCTTTTCTGAGCGTTTTACGATTGAATAACGGTTTTTAAAATTGCACCCATTCAATTGCAATAAAATCGCGGTAAAGTTCGCGGCGATTTTTATCGCAATTTTAATGAAAGTGAATGGGAGCGATTTTAAAAACCGCGAATCAATTGCAAAACGCTCAGAAAAGCGCTTCTAGTGTGAATGGGCCCTTAATGCCCGGTTCACACTATGCGTGTTTTGCAATGCACACTGTGCATTGCTTGGTAGCCTGGTCAACTCCTATGGAATGTGAGTTTTTGCATGTGTTGTCCAGAAATGCACCGTAGACAACATGCCTGTGCAGTTGAATGAGCAGTGCATTCGCATATGCTAATGCGTTGCATTAATAGCACAATGTGCAGAGTGTGAATGAGGGCTAATGCTGCTTATTTGTTTACATATGTATTTATGAACTACTAATCTATTAATTCTACACTAAAATATTATTACATTAGCTGTTTGTAGGTTATTTAGAATTTTGTGTAATAGTGCTGTCCTAATGATGGGGTAAAATTCCGATTACTTACTGCTTAACAGGTGTGTTATTTTATCTGGTGCAACATATGCAGGTCATCTGAGTATAAATTAGCCCATCTGTCAAAAATAAGTGATGTATTTCCTGGCAATCTAAAACTCCTATCACAACTTAGGATGACTGTGGTACAGGGATTGCCTAGTTTTCATAGCCTCCTTTCAAACACAAATATCCCAGGTTACCCCAGCCAGCTGCAGCAATCCCTGTCTCTAATTGCCAATAAAAGAGCACAAGTCTCAATAAATTCATATTGCAATGGTATGCTTAAAGTACCGCTGAATCTGGGGAAAAATACTATTGATTGGAGCCCGTGGTAGGCTAAATTACCTCACTTAATGTCCTGGTGCTGCTCATTGTCCCCAGGGTCCTCCCCATTTCCTGTGCCCAATTCTCTGCAGACTCCTGGAAGTGCCTCTTGCTACATTACAGTTAGTGGTGGCTTAGTGACAACCACACCCAGCTGTGAACCATTTTTATAATTATTGCAGGCAAAAAATACTAGTCACTCAAAGAAATAATGGCACTTTTCTGGTTTTAGTGTAATAGAAGATGTGTGCGTCTACTAATCCTGTCAGGAATATTACCACAGGGTAAATTTCTGCAAATGGGAATGTCACTATTAGTACAAACATTACTCAGTGTGCTCAGTGTTTCCAGTAACTCATGTATAAGTCGACCTTTATACTTTTATGAAGTGAATCGGACCTAAATTTCTAGACTTATACTCGAGTATATACTACATCGAGTATATATTGCTGGCTGTAATTTTTTTTACTTTTCAGCGACATCTGAGACAATTTAAGACACATAGCAGAACCATTGGAAAGGGCTAGCAAAGTTTTGCTTGCCCTAGGACTATGCGTCGATAGAACTTGGATGGGGACTATAACCTGTTAATACCGATCAGGCAATAATAAATCCCTGTGGCTGATTATATAACAGCCTGAAGTACTGTGGGCCATTGGTGACAATAGAAGGGGCAATCAGAATAACTAAAGCCCATTTCATTCGAGGCGGCGGCGCGTTTAGCTAATGCTAAACCATTCTCTGTAAACGGGCAGAGAATCATTTGAAATCAGTTTCTGTCATTTGGTAAACGTGTAGCATTTTGACTCCTGTGGGGGGCCTGAAGTGCCACACTTAGCTGATCCAGGACACTACATGTAGCGTCCAGGAGTAAACGAGATGACTGGATTGAGCGCGGCGTTTGTACGAATGACAGGAAAAGCCGGTGCCAGTGTTTGAAAAGCACTGGCCAGTCATTTAAATAGAAGGCACTTGAGCGACGGGAACGTATCTCCTCTTATCCCGATTCTTTACATGTCAAAAGCGTTTTTCAAAAGAAATGACAGTCCCCTATTCCTCCTCCTAACACTCAACACTATTCCTTCTAAATATCTAACCACTATCTCCTCTCCCCATTTTTTTTTCTGGTGCTGAGCTTATGGGTGTGTACACATATACAGTTTTGATTGACCAATTTTACCACTTCGATGTAATGTGAAAATTTACCTAATCTGTTAATTGTGTTCAAAATCAGTTAGCCCCCATGCTACATGAAAGTGGTAAAATTGGACAATTAGAGCCATGGGCTCGAACTTGTATACAGTTGTTTCAGTTAGCTTGATCCTCCTCTGTGCAATCTGGCTTTGACATACAGGGCTTGAAGGAGTAATCCATACTAAGTTTTTGTGATAGGGTAAAAACAAAAAAGTTTTTCTAAACTATTCAGTGTTTAACAGGCCCAGTTAAAACCCAAATTTAGCTAGGCAAATTTGTTCAGGTATATTCTTAAGCTGGTATGTGCATAGAAGCCCACAATGACAATGGCTTTATCGTAGAGAAAAAGTGAGTTCACTGTGTACTTGTCCTCCATTCCAATGAGCACCATGATGTAATAGAAACTATTCTGAAAGGTGACTTCCCTTCCTTGAAAAGAGAAGTTTGTATTATGATGGAGAAGGCGCCCCAAAAAGTGACTATAACAATCAGTATAATAAGAAACAAATGCTTACCTCCAAGTAAGCACAAACACCTGTATGAGAGGTAAAAAATAATTGATTGTGGTTAGACACTAAAAACGCGCTTTGTAGATCACTGTCCGCTTCCTCAGATCAATAAAAACAAGTGTCTGCAAAGATAAATGGTTCAGGGGCCCCATTGACAATTTGTTAATGGGCACCCTGTATCTGACTACAATAAATTATATTTTTTTACCTCACATATAGGTGGTTGTCCTTACTTGGTAACCTTTTTTTATTTCTTCTTGTATTGATGGTTATAGTCACTTTTTTGGGGTGCCTTTTTCACCCTCGTTCAATAGTTCCAACAGCCCCCAATTCCACTGTGGGTTGTCTGTTTTAAGCTTTTTAATTTTTTTAAACTATTTTGAAGAGCGACCCATCCAGCTGAAGGACCCAAGATCCCAAGCGACGATAGGTTTTCCTTTACGGCTATTACACTGTGGTTACTAGTCTTGCAATCCATGTTTGTATCATTCTACGGACTTATTCACGAAGGTTTTCTGTTCTTATACACCATAAGGGGTCCTGGTGTTTCTGTGTTTTCCCATCTCTTCTGAAAGGTCCCTAAAACTGCCAGAACCAAACCCCAAGTTTGTATCATGGTAGTGTGGGAAACTGATACACAATTATAATATGAACCACACCTCATGTAATGCATTGTTTTCAGCTTCACTCGCTTGTCCAGTGCAGCACGGATTAACTGGAAGGAGTTGAATTCCTATCCATCACTTGTTTTATGTGTAAGTAATACTGGTTTGTGATGACAGAGGATGACCACTACATGCCAAATCCCTCTCTTGTTAATTAAAATTTGTTGAAATTATCTTCTTTGTTTGGGTTTTATTAAGATTCCCACAATTGGAATTCATTTTATAATGTATAACCAAAGGGGGGGGGGGGGGGGGGGGGGGGGGGGGGGGGTGTTAACCTTTTTTTGCCTCCTCCATCCACTGTGCTCCACGTCATGTTCTATTGTTCCAATACTTCCTCCTTCACCCAGAAGTAGCAAGAGATGGAATGTGACGTGGAGCAACAAGGAACAAGGGTGAGTTAACCCTCTGTAGAGTTACCTACCGTGGACACTACACATCTGAATTTTTAACTATCATTAACTCTAAAAATTCAAAGTGTAAATACCGGTAAGTAATAAGCAAAAAAAGTTCTTGAAATATGTTTGACAAGAACTTGAATTTTGTGGCCTTATCCTTCCTTTTGCATACTAAGGGTGCATTTACACTGACTGTTTCACATTGCTGCATTGTAACGGATTGTGTTGTTTTATCTTCCAGCAGGCAGGCTTTGAATTAACATGCATGGTGTAAAGCGCACTGTACCCACTGCATTTCACACATATTAGGCCTTATTCACATTATAAATCGCAAGCGCTGAGCAATTTATTGAGCGATTTTGAAATCGCTTTTCTAAGCGCTTTCAGAGAGATTTGTGCTTAGAAAATCACTTTTCTAAGTGCTTTTGTGTACCGATGTTTTTTTCACTTCCTGACGTCAGGAAGTGAACTCTTTGCCCCGAAAATGAATAAATACAATGTATTCATTGAAGGCGCTTGGGAAATCGCTTTTCAAAGCACTTAGTGATTTTCCTATCCTTTCTAATGAATCGCAAACGCCCTGAAAATGGTCAGGAGCCGCGTTTGTGATTGGATAGAAAGCTCATCACTCATGTGAGAACACTCACATAGAGCAACATTGCAGAAGAGCTTTTAAAGAGAACCCGAGGTGGGTTTGAAGAATATTATCTGCATACAGAGTCTGGATCTGCCTATACAGCCCAGCCTCTGTTGCTATCCCAAACCCCCCTAAGGTCCCCCTGCAGTCTGCAATCCTTCATAAATCACAGCCACGCTGCTGACAAACAGCTTGTCAGAGCTGGCTGTGTTTATCTCTATAGTGTCAGTCTGCTGCTCTCCCCACCTCCTGCAGAACTCCAGTCCCTGCCTGCATCCCTTCCCTCTCTGCTAATTGGAGGGAAGGGACGGGGGCAGGGACCGGGGTTATGCAGGAGGCGGAGGAGCAGCTGAGACTGACACTACAGATGTAAACACAGCCTCACAGCATGGCTGTGATTTATGAGGGATTTCAGAGTGCAGGGGGACCTTAGGGGGGTTTGGGATAGCAACAGAGGCTGGGCTGTATAGGCAGATCCAGCCTCTGTATGCAGATAACATTCTTTAAACACACCTCGGGTTCTCTTTAAGGCACTTACAAAAAAAGTGTGAACAATCCCTTATCATATGTGCATTCTTCAATGTGCACAACGTGAACCCAAGCTTTAGGTCTGTGTGAGGACTGAATCCCCACGCAGGGCTGGTGCACCTCAAGAGCGCTTGGCTAATGTGTTTGTATGAGATGGATCACACCGAAGCGATGTGATTTTTCCCAAATGTAAACGCTGGGTCCTGCAGCATTTCTGAGGTGATTCAGTCTCAATGTTAAGTATAGATAAGTGGAAAATCGCTCTAAAAAATGCTAGAACAAAGTGTTTTTTTGGGGGGGTTTTTAGAAAAGCTGTACACTTCCAGCTCTACTGTACAAAAATGGAAAAATTGCTAAATCAAAACGCTCCAAAAATTGCTAGGCATAACTAGAAAATTGCTAGGCACATGCCTAGAATTGCTTAGAAAAATCACAAGCGCTTTTAGGTGTGCACCAGCCCTCACTCATCATTCTGGATCAAGATAGATTGAAAAGTTTTTCGGGACCAGTGGGGGTGGGGCAAAACCCCACCGATACTTTAAGGCTGGGAACACACTAAAGGTTGTATTTTGCTGCATGGGCGTTTGTGCGTTGTGCGTTTTGAGTGCATTTGCATTTCACACCTGCGTTATGCTTGCGTTTTACTGCGTTTGCGTTTTCCACATAAAAATTGCATGTGCATTTTTTTAATGACATTTTTGATATGCGTTTTATGCTAATCTCTAGGGAGTCAACAGAAAGTGTAAATACATCATCAAACTTTGTTTGTTTTTTTAAATGCACTAAAATGCAATACCTCTGGGTTACCATTGACATACATTATGTGCGTTTTGGAAAAATATGCAGCAAGCTATGCGTTTTCGAAAACGCACATTGCAGAAGGCAAACGTTTTTTATGCGGCCCATTGAATTGCGTTGTTTTACGCAACGCTAGCGTTTCTGCCTAGTGTGCGCCTAACCTATATTTGGTTAATGAGAATCAGGTCTTGTTGGTTAATTAACTGCTGCAACTTGTAATATCAGAAATTCCAGAATGCTGGGACGATGATGACGCTTGGTGATGGCTTAAATAACATGTTATGTCAAGCTGTGAAAATATCACCTAGGTGAGAACTCAGGAGAAAAAGTGAATTGCATATGGGCCCGTGAGTTTTTTTGGCAGATAGATGGCTCGATAGATAATTTTCAACAGGTCCGATCTGATTTATTTTTCTGATCGATTTTCTCATAGAAGTGATTTCACTCCTTATGGTGTATTCCCAGCATAAGACTGTGCATGTGCTGGCATTTCAGCAGGCTGGATGCTATTTTGTGTAGGCGGAAGCAGAGTGCTGTGGTCTGCAGGCTGGATACATTTTTCAGCAGGACGAGGCAGGTTGCAGTCGATATAGCAACTGTGTACATGCTGGATGCAACCATTTGCAGGCTGGAGTGCTGTGAATGTTTAGAAGGTTGAATACAATTGGCAGAAAGCAATTAACTTCATGCAACAAGCAATTAGCTTATCTGCTATCAGAAGCAGAGTGAATTTTACTGGTTGCAAGTGAAAAATAGTTGTAGGAAAATAGTTGATTGGATTTGACCTTTATTGACAGTCTTAAAGTAAACCTGAGATGAAATGAGGAAATAATTCCTCCGGCCCGCTTCAGGCTGCTCGGTCCCTCGCCATCCTCCTCCGCCTACTGGATACTCCGCCATTCAGTCCGGTAATCCTGTTGCCGGGAGAGTACTATACAGGTGCAGGAAGCTCCCGTCCAGGGGGAGTGCGCGCGGCCAGACTGCATCAACTGACTGCATTACCTGACTGAATTGCAGCGGAGGAGGATGGTACTCACCGTAGTGATGAGCTCCGAATGGATTCCAAATTGATTTCCACTCAAAATCATTTGGAACCCAAGCGCTAATTAGTGCACCTGAGCGGGCGGGTGTGGAGGTGTTCATTTACCCAGGGTTCTTTCTTCTTTAATCTTATTGCGTGTCATGTCACGTTCCAAGTCGTGTCACGTGACTAACACGCTTCCTCTTTCAACACGGAAGGAGGAAGCGTGTTTACCTCAGTTTGCCACTCACTGCCTGTGTCCTTTACCTCCCCGCCTCCGTAAGCTTCCTCCAGTCGGCTTATGGAGGCGGGGAGACGCGCTATACAGGAGGCAGGGTAGCGGCGATGAGTGGCAGCCTGAAGTAAATAGCAGGCTAGCGACAATCTGAGTGTTGCTAGCCTGGCGCTTTTTATAATGGGGGACAGCAGAGCCCGTGGGGGGCTGGAGCCACACTGAAAGGACACAGAGGCAGGTGATTCTATACAGAACGTGCTTCTGTGTCCTAATATGATTTCACAAACCCACTTCAGGGTCACTTTAAGGCTCATATGCAAATCCAACATAATGCACAACCCACCTGTTACGGGTGCATGCAAAAATCACCAAGTGGACCACTATTTGTGGCAATACTGATGATGGGAAAGAGGAATACAGGGCAATATATATAAAAAAATATAGGATTATTATTAAATATAATGATTTATTAGAATCTTGCACCATATATAAGTGAAAACAGCACATAGGCCAATGACCAATACCACAGCGATCAAATCCCCAACTGCACAGAAACCTAATTAGCAAACAAAAGGTATTTACAAATATACAAGGTGAGGCATGAAATAAGATTACTCAAAAATACAGATCAAGTCAAATCAGGAAGTCAATAGAGCTTATAGAGCGCACAGGTACAGGAGCAAGACAAGGGAAAGAATAGACAACAGATCAGTACTGTGATAATCTAGCAACTACAACATACCTCCCAACTTTTTAAGATGAGAAAGAGGGACACTTGATGGGAATAAAGTTTAAAGTCAATCAAACACATTTTTAGTACAGAAATATATATATATTTACATAGAAACAGGAACAAAGTCCTGAAAGAGGGACAAATGAGGAAGAAAAAGGGACAGAGGGACAGGGCTCCCAAAGAGGGACTGTCCCTCCGAAAAAGGGACAGTTGGGAGCTATGACTACAAGGAGGCAAGGGCAGTCCTTAACCACCCTGGCGTTCTGATTAAATCGCCAGGGTGGCTGCGGGAGGGTTTTTTTTAAATAAAAAAAAAAACTATTTCATGCAGCCAACTGAAAGTTGGCTGCATGAAAGCCCACTAGAGGGCGCTCCGGAGGCGATCTTCCGATCGCCTCCGGCGCCCAGAATAAACAAGGAAGGCCGCAATGAGCGGCCTTCCTTGTTTTGCTTACATCGTCGCCAAAGCGACGAGCGGAGTGACGTCAGCGACGTCAGCCGACGTCCTGACGTCAGCCGCCTCCGATCCAGCCCTTAGCGCTGGCCGGAACTTTTTGTTCCGGCTACGCTGGGCTCAGGCGGCTGGGGGGACCCTCTTTCGCCGCTGCTCGCGGCGGATCGCCGCAGAGCGGCGGCGATCAGGCAGCACACGCGGCTGGCAAAGTGCCGGCTGCGTGTGCTGCTTTTTATTTCATCAAAATCGGCCCAGCAGGGCCTGAGCGGCAGCCTCTGGCGGTGTTGGACGAGCTGAGCTCGTCCAGACCGCTCAGCAGGTTAAATAGGCAATGTATTAGCATAAACAGGATGCAGATGGTGGTGAGTGAACCTGCTGAACGTAAACCCCATACACACGCTCAACAGCAGTCTTTTATACAGCAAAGTTGTTCAAACAACTTGTACACGCCAATCTGCAAGATAGTTGTGCAGGTTGATCTGCAGGATGGATCTGGCAAACCACCTATTATCAGTTAAGCCTCGTGCACACACCTGAATTAAGTCAGCTGAGGCGGCCGATAATTACTGTCTCAGCCAACAATCGGGCATGTGTACGGCACCTGACACCCTAGCAAGCGAGCCACCACACGGATCTACCCAACCCCAAAGACGCTGATCTCGCTGCTTGTGCTGCTCCCCTTCCTGCCATGTGATGTCATGCATGCGCCACTCGTCCATCAGTAGTCCCCTAGCCCCCCGCATAGCAACACTGCACGTCATCAGCTACACAGCAGACACCCGTGTGTACAGCCCAGCAATGTCGCCGGCGATCAGCAAAGCGATGAAAAGCTCCCAAGTGTGAGCTAGCCCATAGGCCTCTTTTCCACAAGCATCTAACGAGCAGTGAATTCACCGCCTGTTTGCTGCTCCCATTTACAGGCCGGGCACTTGCTATTGCTTGGCATTGGTGGCGGACAGACGGCCCCCCCATCCCCCATGGAGTTGCATCTGAGCATGTTTTTTAACCACATGATGATGCTGCCACGTGTTAGCACTTGATTAACAGTTGGCGGCAGACAGGTCAAGAAACAAGCAGTTCAGACGTCTGTAGAAAAGAGGCCTTGGGCCTCATTCACACCTAAAACCGCAAACCGCCGGCGATATGCAGGAGTGATTTTTTTGCGATGAACGCGGAAAAATCACTGGATACTGCAGCATCTTCGGATCGACCGCGATTAGCGGTGCTATGCATGCTAATTGCGAATCACCATCAAACCACTGCATGTAACGAGTTTGCGGTAAATGCGGCAGTGAGAACACTGCCATAGTGTTATATGTGCTAGCAAACGGTTTGCCTTGAGCGGGAATCGCGCGATTCCCACTCAAGTGAGAACCGACCCTTAGTGTAGTACTCAAAAAAGTATTTTCTATCCCCAGGATCGGATTTGTGGCAAGACCACATTGGCCCGTACCTAGGGCGGCAGATGGGAAAGGGCTGCCTGCACTCAGGCAGGTAATAGGTGCCAGCCCCTAGCACACAAACCCCAACGGCCTACAGCTGCCCTGCTTCCTGTGTACATTGTGGGTGGCTATGGACTTGACAATGCAGAGCCTTTGAATGGAGGGGTCCGGAGCAGTAGCGGCAGAGTCACTCACCTCACCTGGCTCCATTGCTGAAACTTCATCCTCTCCCCTCTGTCAGCCACTGTGCACCTCTGGCTACCTATATTGGAGGGAAAGGGGGTAGCTACCTATACTGAAAGGATGGAAGGATTGGCCAACTGGTTACGTATGTTTAGGGGGAGGGGGGAACAACCAGAAAATCAAGTTCAGAACAGAAACGGGTGTTTAAATATCAGCAACATAGCTAACTCAATCTGGCACTGGTTTGAAGCACAAACAAGCCTAATGCTGGGAATACACGGTTCGTTTCTGCCATGCGTTTCTGCTCTCAATCGATTTTGTCGCTCGATTTCAGCTCTCAATTCAGCTCTCGATTCTTATCTTCCTCTCGTTTTTCTTATCTTTTTCTATTCACTTCTATCAGAAATCAAGCGGCAAAAGAATCAAAATGGAGATCGGACATGTCGGAAATGATCTATCGAGCCATCTAATCAGCTACAAAACAAACCAAGTAATCCCAGCATTAAAGGAATACTTAAGTCTCCCAAAAAAAAATGACTTTTACTCACCCGGGGCTCCCCTCAGCCCCCTGCAGCTGAACGGTGCCCTCGCCGTGTCCCTCCGATGCAGCTGGACTCGCCGGCGGCCACTTCCGGTTTGGCTGTCACCGGCCGACAGGCTGGGAACGCGGCGAGGGCACCGTTCAGCTGCAGGGGGCTGAGGGGAGCCCCAGGTGAGTAAAAGTCATTTTTTTGGGAGACTTAAAGAGGAACTCCAGTGAAAATAATGTAGTAAAAAAAGTGCTTCATTTTTTACCATAATTATGTATAAATGATTTAGTCAGTGTTTGCCCATTGTAAAATCTGTAGTCTCCCCGATTTACATTCTGACATTTATTACATGGTGACATTTTTACTGTGGGCAGGTTATGTAGCTGTTCCTAGCTGTTTTGGCTGTTAGAGACAGCTGTAAACAGCTAATTCCTGTCTGTGAACATTGTTACATTGTGGCAGTTTGCCCAGAGTACCGCAGTACTCAGAGCTTCTTGTGGGAGGGGTTTCAGCACAAAATCAGTCATACAGCGCCCCCTGATGGTCTGTTTGTGAAAATCATTATATTTCTCATGTAAAAGGGGGGTATCAGCTACTGATTGGGATAAAGTTCAATTCTAGGTTGGTGTTTCTCTTTAAGTATTCCTTTAAGCAGTCCAATCTGTTATGTGACTCAATCAGCATATTCATATGAAACTCTGCTTCCACTCATAGGTGGATCAAAGTACTACAGCACTACTAGCATAGGTAGACCAGTGATCTGCAGTGACTATCAAAAGATTGGAGGGGGAGCTTGCTGGTGGGAATGTCCATGTCCACAATAGTTCATGCAAATGCTGTGACAAGCAGGAGAACTGAGGCAATGTTCGTGATCGTGACAAGAGAACTGGAAAAGACAACTAGTAGCTGGGCTAATAGCAGCTGCTGCTAACCACTTAAAGGTAACCTGAGGTTAGAGGCAAATGGTTGCTGACAAATGCATTTCCTTCTAAACAATAACAGTAGAGATGGCTCGAACCTCCGATTTTCGGTTCGCGAACCTCGAATGCAAACCTCCGCAAAAGGTTTGGTTTGCGCGAACTTTTCGAATCGCAATAGACTTCAATGGGGAGGCGAACTTTGAAAACTAAAAACATTTATGCTGGCCACAAAAGTGATGGAAAAGATGTTTCAAGGGGTCTAACATCTGAGTTTTTGCTAGAGTTGGGCCGAACCTCCGATTTTAGGTTCGCGAACCGGGTTCGCGAACTTCCGCGGAAGGTTCGGTTCGTGTTAAAGTTCGTGAACCGCAATAGACTTCAATGGGGATGCGAACTTTGAAAAAAAAAATTTATGCTGGCCACAAAAGTGATGGAAAAGATGTTTCAAGGGGTCTAACACCTGGAGGGGGGCATGGCGGAGTGGGATACACGCCAAAAGTCCCGGGAAAAATCTGGATTTGACGCAAAGCAGCGTTTTAAGGGCAGAAATCATATGCAGTGGTGGGTTCACAGAACAGGTATGCAGTGGTGGGTTCACAGAACAGGTATGCAGTGGTGGGTTCACTGAACAGGTATGCAGTGGTGGGTTCACTGAACAGGTATGCAGTGGTGGGTTCACAGTACAGGTATGCAGTGGTGGGTTCACAGAACAGGTATGCAGTGGTGGGTTCACTGAACAGGTATGCAGTGGCAGGTTCACTGAACAGGTATGCAGTGGTGGGTTCACAGTACAGGTATGCAGTGGTGGGTTCACAGAACAGGTATGCAGTGGTGGGTTCACAGTACAGGTATGCAGTGGTGGGTTCACAGAACAGGTATGCAGTGGTGGGTTCACAGAACAGGTATGCAGTGGTGGGTTCACAGAACAGGTATGCAGTGGCGGGTTCACAGAACAGGTATGCAGTGGTGGGTTCACAGAACAGGTATGCAGCCAGGGACAAGCTAAGCCTAACTAATCTTTCCCTATGAGAGAGAGTGTGCAGCAGCTCGCCCTACTCTCACTAATGCAGGCACACGAGTGACCGTAATGGTCGCCGCTGCCTGCCTTTTAGTAGGGGGGAGTGGCTCCAGGGGCTAGTGTAGCCTAATTGGCTACACTGTGCCTGCTGACTGTGATGTAGAGGGTCAAAGTTGACCCTCCATGGTGCATTATGGGGCAAACCGAACTTCCGCAAAGGTTCGCCTGCGGGACGCGAACGCGAACCACGGAAGTTTGCATGGAACCGTTCGCAGGCGAACCGTTCGGCCCAACTCTAGTTTTTGCATGGCGGAGTGGGATACACGCCAAAAGTCCCGGGGAAAAATCTGGATTTGACGCATAGCAGCGTTTTAAGGGCAGAAATCACATTGCATGCTAAATTGGAGGCTTAAAGTGCATTAAAACATCTTGCATGTGTATACATCAATCAGGTAGTTAATTAGTGTACTGCTTCACACTGACAGACCAAACTCACTGTGTAACGCACCGCACACAGCTGTTTGTGTAGTGACGGCCGTGCTAGACTGGTGCGCACCATGGCGAGAGTGCAAGCCATGGCGGTTTTCAAGCCCATATGGCCGCCGGGCTGAGGTTGCTCAGTGACAGAACAGTGACTGTCCAGCTGATCGAATTTGGTCTGTCCACAATGAAGCAATGACTTTATTATCTTGGGTATGCCCCCCCCCCCCCCGACACTCATATAGTCGTCGGTCATTGCTTCATTGTGATACGCAAGCCCCTTCACTGCAGCAAGGTAACGATCACGAAGGGGAATTGACAAATGTACATGCCTTTTGTTTTGTTGTTGCAGCTGCAGTGCATCCAGATAAATTAGGCAGGCATGTACATGCACCAGAAAAATTATTATAGCGGCCGCTGCTAGCAGCAGCCTTAAAAATTCAGGAATCCGCATGGAGTCCTGGACCCTGTTGGTGGTAGCGGAGAAGGCAGTCAAGCGGCCTGCAGGCAGAGATGCTGTCTGGGGACCGACTTAGTCATGGAGCAGGCAGTCACATGGCGTGCAGGCAGAGATGCTGTGTGTGGGGACTGACTTAGTCTTCGGGCTGGCAGTAGCCCTCCAGGATCCATGCCTCATTCAGCGTTGGTGGAGGGTGGATCCGGAAGGGCTAAGGCGAGACGTTGGATGTCGGCATGTCCGACATCATTATGAGATAGCTAGAGCGTCCTGTCCTTGCCTGCTTGGACATGGGAGGAGGAGGATTACTGGCAGTGGCACCTTTATTCCGTTGTGCTGTGACATCACCCTTAAACGCACTGTATAGCATAGTTGCCAGCTTGTTCTGCAAGTGCTGCATCCTTTCTGCCTTCTGGTGATTTGGAAACATCTCCGCCACTTTGTGCCTATACCGAGGGTCTAGTAGCGTGGCCACCCAGTACAGCGAATTCCCCTTGAGTTTTTTTTTATACGGGGGTCCCTCAACAGGCTGGACAGCATGAAAGATGCCATCTGCACAAATTTGGATGCAGACGTACTATCCATCTCCTCTTGCTCTTCCTCAGTGAGGTCAGGTAAGTTCTCCTCCTCCCACCAGCCACGAACAATACCAACAAAGTTGAGCAGCACAAGCCCCCTGCGACACCTGCTGCAGTTGTTCTTCCGTGTTCTCCTCCTCCTCCTCCAAAAAACACCTTCCTCATCATTTGACTCCTCTTCCCCACACGACTCTTCCTCCCCCCCCCCCCTCTGTGCTGCCGCAGGTGTTGAGGAATCATCTGCTTCTGCTGAGAATTGATCCCACAACTCTTCCTCCTTTTCCTGTTCCAGTTCACGCTCCTTCACAGCTTGATCCACCACTCTACGGACGGCACGCTCCTGGAAGAAAGCATATGGGATCAAGTCGCTGATGGCGCCTTCACTGCGACTCACCAGGTTTGTCACCTCCTCACACGGCCGCATGAGCCTGCAGGCATTTCGCATGAGTGTCCAGTACTTAGGCCAGAACATCCCCATCTCCCCAGAGCATGTCCTATGACTGTAGTTGTAGAGATACTGTTTGACGGCTTTCTCCTGTTGTAGCAGGCGGTTGAACATCAGGAGCGTTGAATTCCACCGAGTCGGGCTATCGCAAATCAACCATCTCACCGGCAAGTTGTATCGGCAAAGCGTGCCATGGCCATGTAAGACCGCCTGAAATGCCCACGCACCTTCCTGGACTGCTTTAGGACGTCCTGTGAGCCTGGGTACTTAGATACAAATCTCTGAACTATGAGATTCAGCCCATGTGCCATGCAGGGTACATGTGTCAACTTTCCCAAATTCAAAGCCGAAATGAGATTGCCGCCGTTGTTGTCACACACCACGTTGCCGATCTCCAGTTGGTGCAGGGTCAGCCACTAATCCACCTTTTTGTTCAGAGCAGCCAGGAGAGCTGCTCCAGTGTGACTCTGCTTTGAGGCAAGACATGTTTAAGATGGCGTGACACCGTCGTACCTGGCATGCAGCATAGGCCCTGGGGAGCTGGGGCTGTGTAGTTGGAGAGGAGATTGCAGCACCAGTAGAGTTGTAGTGCCACTCAACCAAGGAGGAGGAGGTGGACGACAGCGAAGAGGATGTAGCAGGAGGAGAAGCAGAGGAGGTGGCAGGAGGCCTTCCTGCAAGCCGTGGAGGTGTCACAACTAGGTCCACTGCACAGCCACGTACTCCCTGCTTGCCAGCGGTCACCAGGTTGACCCAATGGGCTGTGTAAGTAATGTACCTGCCCTGACCGTGCTTGGCAGACTAGGCATCCATGGTCAGATGGACCCTTGACCCAATGCTGTGTGCCAGAGATGAAACCACTTGCCTTTTAACTTCAAGGTACAGTTTGGGTATCGCCTTTTTTGAGAAATAATCGCGGCCTGGTATCTTCCACTACAGTGTCCCAATGGCCACAAATTTTCGGAAGGCCTCAGAGTCCACCAGCTGGTATGGTAACAGCTGGCGAGCTAACAGTTCCGCCAAGCCAGCTGTCAGACGCCGGGCAATGGGGTGACTGGCAGACATTGGCTTCTTCCGCTCAAAGATTTCCCTCACGGACACCTGGCTGCTGCTGTGTGCAGAGGAGCAGGAACCGCTCAAGTTGAGAGGCGGAGTGGAGGAGGGTGGCTGTGATTGTGATTGTGAAGGTGCAAGGGAGAAAGCGAGGCGGAGTGGAGGAGGGTGGCTGTGATTGTGATTGTGAAGGTGCAAGGGAGAAAGCGGCTGAAGATGATGCATCTGAAGGAGTAAGAGGAAAAGGAGGGTGGCTTTGCTTTTGTGTGCTGCTTTTCCTCAGGTGGTCTTCCCATTGCAGTTTGTGACTTTTCTCCATGTGCCTTCGCAAGGCAGTTGTTCCTACGTGGGTGTTGGCCTTTCTACGGCTCAATTGTTGGCGGCAGAGAGAACAGATGGCATTGCTCTGATATGAGGCAGACACACCAAAAAATTTCCACACTGCTGAGCCCAGGGGTGTGGGCACTATGGTGGCGTCAGCAGTTGACGTTGAAGGGCATGTTGGCTGGCTGTCCATAGGTGGCGATACATGGTGCCGGACACTGCCACCAGCTGTTTCTGACGATGAGCACCCTCTGCTTCTTTCAGCAACTCGTCTCCTCCTACTCCTCTCTGACTCCCCTCCTCTGAACTGCCCCCTTGGTCATCTTGTCTATTAGGATCCCACGTGGCATCCATGGCAGTATCATTATCATCATCATCATCATCATAATCATCCTCGCCAGCTTCGCTTGCCTCAGACATCTCATAAACTGCACCAACAACAGGTACTTCATCCTCCTCCATCTCACACCTTACGTCCATAGTGTCGCCTAACTCAGACATATGAGGTGGTGTAACTTACTTAGCGCCTTCATCTTGTTGTAACAATAATGGCTGTGAATCAGTTATTTTCCCACCAAATAACTCCTGCGAAGTGTCTAATGCAGTGGATGTGGTGCTTGTAGTAGTGCTGGTGGCTGCAGAAGATGAGGTGTTCTGTGTTAAATAGTCAACCATGTCCTGACAATCTTGGGAGATAGGATCTGCCTTCTTCAGAGCACTATACTTTGGGCCCGGGCTGCACAAAATCACGTCAGCACGACCTCGAACAGACCTGCCGGGTGGCATGCCTCTGGCTCTGCCTCTGCCTGTTGTTTTGTCCATGCGTGCGGTCACACCGATACTGTGAACAATTTGCAATGACTAGTATTACAAATGTGCAGCTGTCACACACACAGGTACCGTGAACAGGTGCAGTGACTGGTATATAACACTGCTTGCGGTCATGTAGGTAGGTAGGTAGGTGCACTGAACAGGTAGGTATGCAGTGATTGGTGTTACAAATGTGCAGCTGTCACACACACAGGTACCGTGAACAGGTGCAGTGACTTGTATATAACACTGCTTGCGGTCACGTAGGTAGGTAGGTAGGTGCACTGAACAGGTAGGTATGCAGTGATTGGTATTACAAATGTGAAACTGTCACACACACAGATACTGTGAACAGGTGCAGTGACTGGTGCTATGTAACACTGCGTGCGCTCACGTACGTCGGTGCACTGAACAGGTAGGTATGCAGTGATTGGTATTACAAATGTGCAGCTGTCACACACACAGGTACCGTGAACAGGTGCAGCGACTGACTGGTATATAATATAACACTGCTTGCGGTCACGTAGGTAGGTGCACTACTGAACAGGTATGCAGGGATTGGTATTACAAATGTGCAGCTGTCACAGACACATGTACCGTGAACAGGTGCAGCGACTGACTGGTATATAACACTGTGTGCGCTCACGTACGTAGGTGCACTACTGAACAGGTATGCAGGGATTGGTATTACAAATGTGCAGCTGTCACAAACACAGGTAGTCACTGAATGTGCTGGGCCTGGCAGGGCACAGTAGGAATTACCAAGGGGCCAAGGTCCAGCAGCTGCGACTGACTGACAGGGCTGTATATGCAACACAAGTGTCTGTGGGACACACACACACACACAAAAAAAATACATCACAAGAACAACATTAGCTCTCAAAAGAGCTGTTGAGGATGAGGAGTGCTTTTTAGCAATAAGTATCAGCAAGAAGGAGCAAGCTAACAAAGACAAACACTTATATAGCGCTTTTCTCCTGGTGGACTCAAAGCACCAGAGCTGCAGCCACTAGGACGCACTCTATAGGCAGTAGCAGTGAGCAGGGAGACTTGCCTAAGGTCTCTTGCTGAATAGGTGCTGGCTTACTGAACAGGCAGAGCCGAGATTCAAACCCTGGTCTCTCGTGTCAGAGGCAGAGCCCTTAACCATTACACTTTCCAGCCAACAAGCCTAACACAAAAGCCTAACACAAAAGCCTAACACAAGAGCCTAACACAAGAGCCTAACTAAGCTTTCCCTATGTCAGCAGGTTCTCTCCCTTCTCTAATTACTGCAGTCACACGAGTGAGTGAAAAGGCAGAGGCTGCCTGCGTTTTATAAGGCAGGGGGCTCTCCAGGAGGGAGTGTAGCCTGATTGGCTACCCTGTGTCTGCTGACTGTGATGTAGAGGGTCAAACTTGACCCTAATGATGTAGTATAGGGGGCGGGTCGAACTCGCATATAGTTCGAGGTTCACCGTGAACGCGAACCACCGAAGTTTGCGCAAATCTGTTCGCACTCGAGCCGCTCGGGCCATCGCTAAATAACAGTTGCTTGGCAGTCCTGCTCAGCTCTTTAAGTTTTTTTTTGAAATAACAGATTTACACATACATTGTAGTTTCATACCCACGTAGGGGTTCCCATCACATGTTAAATGGGGAAAATGCAAGTTGTGATGTCATAGAACAGTAACATATGTTGTGTCAAACAAAAGTCTTGATGCACTGAAATACATAACTTTTAAGTAACAAATAATACAATAAAAAGCAAATAAAATAACTAAGATCACTGCCAACTCTGGAATAATTTCAGAGAAACGTAGAAAAAAAACCAAAAAAAAGATATAAACTTACTCTTATCAGTAAGATGAGTTCCATGAAGTCCTCCACAACAGGGACCAAGAGACTGCTCCTCCTATCTAAGGGACAGGAAGCACATGACAGATTAAAAAGTCACCTCCCACTTCCACCCCTCAGTGTTTACATATTACTTGGAGATAAGAAGTGGACTTACCATACCAGGGTGGGTCCTTGGCCTGTCATGGAGGACTTTGTGCAACTCATCTTACCACTTATATTTCCTCTAGTATAAGCTTATATTTCCACAAGTCCTCCACGACAGGGACCAGGAGATGTTCCATATTACTCCCCTCTCAGGGCGGGACTACAGAAGAGTGAACTTTGCATCCGAAAGCCGGATCGTGATGATTTGGAAGGCGCAACCTATAGTGTTTAAAAAGTGTGTTGTAATTGGACCAAGTGGCTGCATTACAGATCTGAGAAACAGACGCAGAGGCTCTCTCCTCCCAAGAGGAGAGTGGGATGTGCTTTAATGGTGTAGGAATGGGGTGAGGCCATAGGGGGATGTGCTTTAATGTGTAATTGTAGGGCATAAAATAAAAAATCAATTCTTTATTTTTATCTGGTAAACAAGTTATAAGGATTCTAACCAGGTAATCAAAAAGTTAAAAAAACATGATTACTTTTCTTGTATGATAAAGGATCATTCCCCAGTTTGCCTAACTCTTATTTGGTACATTGCCGTGCAAAGGAAGTTGCAGGGCATGCTGGGTTGTCTTTTTTTGCTTCTTTACTTCCCCCTCAGACTTAACTAATGCAGCCTGATTGGCTGAAGTCTCTTTCCCTCCTGTTTTCCCCTCCCACACCTCTGTTCCTCCCTGATTGGCCCATATTTCTCATGCTGAGACAATGCACTTTCTATTGATGAGCTGGTTGGGAGTGCCTGAAGACTGGTAGGAGGGCGTGCGATGCATACACAATCAGGCAGAGGAGAGTAAGGGAGGAAATTACATCAGGATTGGCTTCAAGATAGACACAGTTAAAATGGAGAATCCTAAGAAGGATTTTCTCTTTTTTTACTATAGAAAAATCACTAAAGTCAAAACGTGGACAGTGCAATACATATGTTATGTAAATAGAGCAAGTATTTATCCACTTATATATGTTTTTTTCTGAGATAGTATGGCTGACAGCTCCTCTTTGATGGTGCAGGAATATTAGATAGTTGATATGTTTTGGCTATACATAGTTTTAGCCAATCACAGAAAGTATTTTTGGAGGCATTGTAATCCTTTCTTTTTTTCTGCAGAAACAGATTATCATCCAATCTCCATTCATTTGTTTTCTCTAAATAAAGTAAATCCATCTTCCCAACGTCTAATTAACTCAATTTTTTCTCCTTGTCTCTTGTTCTTTATGGAAAGAAAACACTACTTTAGGAATAAAAGAAGGTGGTAACTTAAAGTGTACCAGAGCTGATCAAAGCTAAAAGTTTAATACATACATGGATCTTCCTCCAGCTCCATGTGCTCGGATCACTCCCACGCCGCTGTCCTCAGCCTTCTGCAGCTCCGGTAACGGGTCCCGTAATTTCAGCCAATTGCGGCCAGTCTGTGTAAGAGAAGTGCACCCTCTACGTATCTCTCCAGTGGCTGCTGGAGAGATACGTAAAGAGTGCCCTTCTTACGTCAAACTGGATATGACTGACTGAAGTTACGTGACCCGGTACCGGAGCTGCAGAAGGCTGAGGGCGGCATGGAGCGATCCATGCACATGGGGCTGGAGGAAGCGCCACGTATGTATAAAGCTTTTAGCTTTGATCAGCTCTGGTTTCCTTTAAAGGGAATATCCAGGCAGATTTAAAAAATTAAATTTACTTACTTGGAGCTTTCTCCAGCCCCTTGAAGCCAGCATGTCCTTCGCAGCAGCTCCGCTCCCTGCTGACGGCCCCTGGGCTCTCCACTGGTGCAGAGGCCGACCTTGTGCGGCCGTCCTCTACCGCACCTGTGTTTCACTCGAACGTAGTGTGGAGTGTACTGTGCAGGAGCAGTAGTTCTTTTCCTGAGCAGTACACTACACACTACGTGCGAGCGATTGACAGCAGCTCTTGCACAGGCGCAGTAGAGGACGGCGTTGCGAGGTCAGCCTCTGCACCGGCGGGGACCCCAGGTCAGCAGCTGGGAGCGGAGCTGCTGCAAAGGACATGCCGGCTGCAAAGGGCTTGAGGAAACCCCAGGTAGGTAAATGTCATTTTTTTTAACCTGCCTGGACATTCCCTTTAAAAAGGAACTGTAGCGAGAAGGGGGGGGGGAAGAATAAAACATTAAGATCAGATACATCAGTCTAATTGTTTCCAGTACAGGAAGAGTTGAGAAACTCCAGTTGTTATCTCTATGCAAAAAAGCTATTAAGCTCTCCGACTAACTTAGTCCTGGAGAGGGCTGTTATCTGACTTTTATTATCTCAACTGTAATTGAACTGTTTACTTTTTCTCTGCTAGAGGAGAGTTCATTACTTCACAGACTGCTCTGAAAGACTCATTTTGAATGCTGAGTGTTGTGTAATCTGCACATATTATAGAGTGATGCAATGTTAGAAAAAACACTATATACCTGAAAATAAAAATATGAGAATATTTTCTTTGCTGCTAATCTTCTAGTAATTATTCATAGTACACAACCAATTCATTATATCATATATTTTTTTTCGCTTCAGTGTCTCTTTAAGGTGGCCATACACTGGTCGATTTGCCATCAGATCGAACAACAGATAGATCCCTCTCTGATCGAATCTGATCAGAGAGGGATCATATGGCTGCCTTTACTTCAAACAGATTGTGAATCTATTTCAGCATGAAATTTATTCACCATCTGTGAAGCTGCGGCTGTCAAAGCCCCCCCCCCCCCCCCCGCCTCCCTGCATACATTACCTGATTCAGTCAGTCGCGAGTCCCCCGGTCTCCGCTGTCTTTTTCTCCGCGCTCGGCTCCAGCTTCACTTCACTTCCTGTTCAGGGAAGTTTAAACAGTAGAGGGCACTCTACCGTTTAAACTTCCTGTCGGGACAGGCAGAAGTGAAGCCTGACGGAACCCAGCGGAGAAGGAGCAGCGGTGACAGTGGGGTTACGCACCGGCCGGATCAGGTAATGTATTGCTGCTAGCGTCGGTCGTCGGACATTCGAACGCCGCGATCGAGCGAAATCTTCCGCACAGACAGATCGACGGGAACGTTCGATTTCGTATGGAAATCGATCGTTTGGTCGGCGTTTGCGCAACGATTTCACAGCAGATTCGATCACAGTGATCGAATCTGCTGTATATCGGCGGAAAATAGTATACGTATATGGGCCCCTGTAATAGGCTAAAAGGTGTTTTTTTTATATATATATATACATATGCACAGTTGGAGATACTGGTTGCTTAGTAGTTGGAAACAGATGTTATTTCCCACAATGCAACAAGGCTCACAGACAGTAAACTGACAGGACCTAGATGCTGACATCACACTGAGGGAGGGGTTTTACCACAATAACAGCCATACAGACCCCCATGATGGTCTAATGAAGAAAAGGAAAACATTTCTTATGGGAAATGGGGTATCAGCTACTGATTGGGATGAAGTTCAATCCTTGGTTACAGTTCCCCTTTAAAATATATCCTATCCTCCATTATCATCATGAAGAGAGATCTGACGCTAAGCGCTTGGATCTCCCCAATCCTACGTGCAATAGTTATAGCTATCAAGAATAAAGTTTTAAAGGTTAATGGAAACCAGAGGCGTCAATGTAAAAATACTTGATACTTCCTCCAGCCCCATGAGCACTGATGCGTCCCACACTGTCCTCCCAAGTGCCTCCATTCAGCCGCAATCACTTCCGGTAAACTGGCTCAGTCTCGCCAGTCAGCTCTTCTGTGCAGGCGTGGCGGGGCCGTCTGGAGCGACTGAGACAGATTCTCATATGTGCTTCGGCTCTAGTATATTTTAAGGGCTCATTTCCACTAGACATACTATGATGTGATTTCTGAAGT
The DNA here is from genome assembly GCF_040937935.1 of Hyperolius riggenbachi. Taxonomy (NCBI): domain Eukaryota; kingdom Metazoa; phylum Chordata; class Amphibia; order Anura; family Hyperoliidae; genus Hyperolius; species Hyperolius riggenbachi. The sequence goes on from NC_090655.1 coordinate 113,954,851, forward strand.
GCTCCTGTTTTGCTAATTACAAGGACACTTTTTATTTTAATAATTTAAATTGTGGCGCTTTGTTCCCACTAGGGCACAGGTGTGGAACTCCAGGCCTGGAGGGCCAGATCCATGCCAGTGTTTAGGATGGACCGAGAAAGAGAGGAATGTGTTCTACCTGATGGACCCCACCTTTCCTGATTCAGACCCATTAATTAATTTGAGCTGTGTCAAAAATGTGTGAGGACCTCTGCCCTCGAAGGACCGGTTTGACATCCCTGCACTAGGGCATGCGATTCTTGTGGAATTACAAATGCATTTCATGTTTCTCTTTTGGTGCAATTGCGTTTCTGTCCCATTAAATACAACTCGATGGGACTTTGTAATTGCACTAAAACTGTTTTTGTGATCCTAAAGTGGATTTAAAAAACAAACAAACTGTAGAAACAATGCTGACTAGTTCAGTGCTGCGATTCTTATTGTTCCCACTGCCTTCTTCCTTAGTGCAGAAGTATGTGCTGCCTCCTACCTCTTGTGGGGGGCCATCACAATATAAACAGCTGACAGGGATAGCATGTTTTTTTCTTTTAAAGGGATCCTGAAGTGAAGGGGATATGACCGCTGACATAGCTACATTTTAAACAATACCAATTGCCTGGCTGTCCATGCATGCAATTTTGCTAAGTGTACTCACAGCCTTTGACAAGACACAGGGCATTTATATTGCGTGCCAGAGCTGCAGCCACTAGGGCGTTCTATAAGCAGTAACAGTGTTAGGGAGTCTTGCCAAAGGTCTCCTCACGGAATAGGTGCAGCTTACAGAACAAGAACAGCTGAGTTTCGAACCCTAGTCTCCTGTGTCAGAGGTAGAGCCCTTACCAGTACACTATATTTCACTGGCAAGATAAGCTGCCTGCTTGTTTCAGGTGTGTAATTCAGATACTGCCAGAATGGTCAGCAGGACTGATATTGTTAAAAAAGGAAATCAATATAGTAGCCTCCATATACCTCTTACTTCAAAGATGTGTTTGTTGCTCTAGTTGCTGTATACTAAACAGCCACCAGATGGTAGTATACTATTAGAATTTGTCTGGTGAAGGTTTCAGGTCAACTGCCTTTTTTTTATGCAGCTCAAAAGGACATACTGTACAATACAATTCTGTACTGTGATTTTACAGTGAAACCCCTAAAGCAACCAGAAAACAATCTGGTCTTCCAGGATGCATAAATCTACTTTTACACTTCTCTATATAGTAATAAACCTCAGTTACATGATTAAAGGACTTCCGAGGCGAGAATGGTAAAAAAGTGAAATACCTGGCTGGATGCTTTATGCTCGGGGACGCCATCTGCACCCTCCGTTTCTTTCTGCCGTGTTTTTTTTTTTTTTTTATTTACAGCCTCCAGTCGGGTCCCAACTCCTTCCCTTTGGTCGTTTTCCTTTGCCCCAATTAAGTTGGCTGCCGGTCTTGCCACGCCTGAGCAGTTCGCATAGCCGTGAGTGCAGGTGCGCAGCTCTAAGTCCTCCTCTAGCCCCCTCCTTGCTCACGGCGGTCTTGTGGATGTAGAGGGCACTCTATGTCCTCTACGTCCATGTGCTCTACATCCACGAGAGCGATGACGGGGCTGGAGGAGGACTTAGTGCTGAGCAGCTGCACTCGCGGCTATGCAAATTGTGCAGGCGTGGCAAAACTGGCAGCCATCTTAATTGGGGCAAATGCAAATGACGTGAGGGATGGGGTTGGGACCCGACTGGAGGCTGTAAATAAAAGAAAAAAAAATGGAGGAAAGAAACGGAGGGTGAGGATGGCGTCCCCTGAGCATAAAGCATCCAGCCAGGTATTTCACTTTTTCTACCATTTTCGCCTCTGAAGCCCTTTATGTAAAGTCTGGCCTTTGTCTTAATTTGTTTTTAATTACTTTCATTTAACATAAATACAGAGTTTACAGTATGGGGTATAGTACTGTTTTTTTTTTTTTTATAGCTAGGCCTATTTTTAACATTGACGCTCAAGCAACTAGATACTACACTTATCTGGCATCAGCCAATTACCATTGGTACCGGATACGGGTTTTACTGCATACTGTATTTATTGTGTCATTTACATAAAGCTGGTACCTTTTTCAAGGTTTCACTAGGGAGTATTAAACCACAGGTCCCTGCCCCAAAGCAACTTATAATGTAATGCCTTTAGCGCAGTCAAACAAGCATGCACATACAGTAGGGCCAGTTTAGAGTAATATCTATAAAACCTATTGCAAAGCTTGCAATTATGGAAACAAAATCTCCTCCCTCTTTCCTCCTCTGACATCCCTCTTTTTGGCCCGGTGTACATGCCAGGGGTGTAACTATAAGGGAATGGGGGGGGGGGGGGCGCGCTGTAGAGGGCCACCTTTTACTAACCTTTCCATCCAGATCAGGTGCTTCGTGACTACACTTGTAATGGTTGTGAAGCTGTTGATGGCCACACTTGTTTTATCCAAACTTGTGGCCATCTGGGATGGGATGCCCAATCTGGCGTAGTATCATTAAGTCACCAGGGAATTGGTATAACAAATGCTGTGTGTACTCACAAAACAGGGTTGCTATGAGAAGCAACCACTCGTGAGAGCATGTGGGGAAGTACCATCCATCCCCCCCCCCCCCCCCCACGGCCTTGTTGCTGGAAGTGTGATGGTCGCAGATCCAAAAACTTTTTTCACTCTGTGAAACCTTCTTAGAGCATATTGCCCTGGGTAGGGTAAAATGGGAGAACTAGAGATAGTTGGAGGCGTCTGGAAAAAGAAAAATGTGCATACATGCGTAATCTATATATACTAAGGTAGATTGAGGTTAAGAGTCTTAAGTAGGAGAATCAAAGGCTAGGTTCACAATACCTTGTTAACGTTGCAACACGAAATTACGATGCAACGCAACCGAAAAGTCATAGCACACATTAACGCCGAGTTAACATCGCATACAGTAGATACAGTGATGCATAAAGGCAATGAAAAGTATGCATCCCTGTATCTGTTAATGTGTGTGTTTAAAGGTAATGCACTGCAACATCACATTGTGAACGTCACATAGCCTTAAAGAGACTCTGAAGTCTCATAAAATTCAACTTTTTATTTAAAAAATTTCTTTTACATCACTGCCCTAACTAAAACGCCGCTTTCCCGTGACTGAACACTTAGTAAATCCCCCCAAACTCCCCCCTAACTCTCCCCCGCAAAATCCACGACTTTCTTGGTCGTGGATTTTGCTGCTGGAGGAGGCAGAGCTTTCAGCTGCAGCTCTGCCTCCATGCGCATCAATCCGTGCGTATCTCCGCCTCTCCCCCGCCCCTCTCAGTGAAGGGAGACCGAGAGGGGCGGGCGGAGGCAAACATATGCGCTGATAGACGCGTGGAGAGGCAGAGCTGCAGCTGAAAGCTCTGCCTCTTACGGAGGCGCTCCCCGCAGTGTGCCCCAGGCAGTTTGGAAGGATTTAGTTAGTGTTCAGCCGCAGGGATGCTGCGTTTTAGTTAGGGCAATGATGTGAAATAGATTTTAAAATCAAAACCTGAATTTTATGAGACTTCAGAGTCTCTTTAACATTGCAGTGTGGTAAACAGCATTACATGACTTTGTTATGCAGGATCATAACATCCCACTGTGAACCTTGCCTTAACCTCAATCTAAAATAGTATATATACTTTTTACACGTACACACATTTTTCTTTTTGCGGGCTCCTCCAGCTAGCTCTAGTTTTCACACTTGTTTTATGACCCTTGTGAGATGGGCTTCCAGGCCTTGAAGGTCACCAAGGGGGAGTGTGAACATTGAAGGGGGGGGGGGGGGGGAGTCTATAAATATTACAGTTACACCACTGGTACACACCTGTATTTGGTAACTTCCCAGATATCAGCAGTATAAATATTCTTTGTGAATCCCCGGATATAGTTTTCCTATCATTACTGACATCGCCTTATTATTGGAGAGAGTCTTAAGCCTCATACACACGCTCAACAAAAGTCTTTTAAAAACACAATTATCAAGCAACTTTTGTTGTTGAAACAAACCAAAAAAGTTGTTTGCTATTGTTCAAACAACTGATAAGACACAGCTCAAGTCAATCCAACTGTTGGACTGACTTGAGCTGCGTTTTATCAGTTGTTTGAACAATAGCAAAAAACTTTTTGGGTTTATTTCAACAACAAAAGTTGCTTGATAATTGGGCATTTAAAAGACTTTTGTTGAAATTTGTATTCATTGAAATGTTCCCAGCATTAAACTATGACCAGCTTTGCATTTCATTAATTTCTTATATTGGGCCTGCTAAAAAATGTATACATACCTAGGGCTTCCTCCAGCCCCCTCTGGTGTTATCGATCCCTCGTTTTGCTCAGCCGCCTTCTCCTTCACCCGCAATTGGTCCAGAATAATCCTCCAGTCGGCACATGCGCAGTATGGCCAGGCGTGCTCCCCATCTTGCTCCCGTAACGTTTTGCACCTGCACACTACTACTGCGCAGGCACTGAACACTTCAGCAATTAGAATACAGCAGAAGCGTGCGTGAGGCAAGGTCCGCATGTGCAGTTGGATCTGGACTGGAGGACATTCAGGGGCCAATTGTGGAGGAACGGGGAGTCGGAAGAGGATGACGTGGAGGCATTCAGTCCGGAAGGGGCTGGAGGAAGCCGCAGGTGTGTATATTTTATTGCTGTGGCCCCATCTCACGTCACTTTAAGGTCTAATAAAATTATTTTGACTTCTGAATTTAATATTGGGAATTTGGCATATTTGAAATACATTTGTAAGGCAGTTTATGAAGCAGTCTGTCCAGGCCTGGATTTACCTCAGAGGAGCCTATAGGCACACATGTCCTGGCACCTTAGACTTTGCACTCTAGGAATCCACAAACCCCCGCCGAACCGCACCGCAAGTGTGCTGGCTGTCCCAGCTGTCACTTCTCCTTTACTTCCCTTGCCCATCATATCTACAGGTGCCCCTTAGTATTAGGTAGCCGGACGTACCCTCAACATTAAGTAGCTAGTGTTGCCCCCAGGTATTAAGTAGCTAAAGGAACCTCAATGTTAAGTAGCTAGAGGTGTCCCCAAGTATTAGATAGCTTGGAGTGTCTCTGACTGAAGGGAGATCTCGTCAGTTGAATGCCGAGGGCTAGCTCTTATTTACTATCTCATCAGGACTCTGCATAGGGAAGAGACACTTGGGGAGGGGAGTGGGCCACCTTTCCATCATCAGGCACCTGTGGGCACGTGCCTACACGTGCCTTATGGTAAATCTGGCCCTGAGTCTATCACAGGAAACTAGCTTCCCTAAGTTTCGTATACCAGCCCAGCAAAGAACAATTTTGCAGTGTTGGCACAGGTTCAGTATCTCAGTGCTAGCTGTTGGCTTCAAGGAATGTTTGAGGTTTAATAAAAGATTAACAAGTTCATGTTGTAGGCAACCTGCAGAGCTTTTTAGAAACAAGGAAGTAAAAGGTAAAATTATACTGACTTAACACATTGTTTTCCATGCAATCTTTACTTGCTGACAGTGTATCAGTATATCTGTCACTGTGGTTACTGAAGGTACTGCTGTGTAATAAATAACTAAATAAATAACTAACTTAGGGCCGGTCCACACAGCCGGCTGCAGTCGGCTTCTTTTACTGATGTCAAACACGTTTTTGCTACCGAGCAGAAAAGCGCTTGGCATCGTTTCCCATTGGTTCACCGACACATTGGCCTAAGGGTATTTCAGTTAAATAATTTAGAACAGTGAAATACCGCATTGGGTATTTTACACTTTTTTTCTGTATTCACTAAGATTTCTCACATGCGGTAAAAGTTCAGTAATTTACCAAACAAACATGCTTCAATTCACTGTGCCTTGCTTGGTAAGTCTCACTTACCGGCTGTGGAGCAGGTCAGCAGTCAGGCAGGAAGCTGTCTGTATGAGTCAGAGTTTTCTGTCCAGTGCATTCCTAGTATCCTTTTAGATGTGCTGCAGCCACCAGGGGGGAGCTCTTCTGTATAAGAGTATACAGATTTTTGCTAACCAGGGTATCAGATCGAATCAGGAGAGAAGCAGGCATGTGTGGCTCTTCCTATTGGCTGTCTGCTACATCTGTCAATATGATATCGCATGGAAAGTGTGAGTTATCAGCTGGTCATAGCTGGAGGTAAATACTGAACACTTAATTTATTGAATGCTATAATCTTTGTGAATTGCAATTTCTTGACTTTTTGTTGACGTATTTATCGCGCAAGTTGGTAATTTACCTCACTAGTTGGTAATACTGCGGTAATGCTTAGTGAATTGAGGCCATTGCATTGATTTCCGCGTTAAACAACATGCACGGATGCTGGTAGCTGTCCATTCTAACTGGCCCTTACTACACATTTTACCGCTTATCATTTCCTTCAGGGTCTCTCTTGCTCTAGTTTAGTATTCGACTGCCCGTGCAGTTAACTACTATTGGCCTGAAGCACTGATGGCCATACATGTTCGCATAGACGCAGGGCATGTGCGAGTTTCCTTCCATTGGGCATGCATGAATTTAGAACTGAACTACCATTGGGCATGCATGGTTTGGGTCTCATGCATGTACAGTGGAAGGAAGTGCTCACACCCACTGTCTGTCCATTGGGCACAAGGACTTTCTTTTACTGGGCATCCGTGGCTCAGAACTCGGGCACACCCAGTGTCTAAGCACTCATGCATGGCCATGCAGGGCCGGGCCGAGGCATAGGCTGGAGAGGCTCCAGCCTCAGGGCGCAGTGTAAGAGGGGGCGCAGAATTCATTCAGCTGTCATTCCTAATTGTGTATGAAGCAGAAAGAAATAAGAGAAGGGGATACATAGCAGTGACTGCAAGCCAGATAACTAGTTATTAAGGTGTTGAGGAGGTTGTGGGCCCTGTGGCGCCTCTTAGTCTAATAGCAATCAGTGTGTGACGGCCGGGGTGGGAGGGATGGAGGGGCGCACTTTGGTGTCTCAGCCTTGCGTGCTGGAGGACCTTGTCCCGGCTCTGTGGCCATGAATGCTTCAGGTCAATAATATTCGACTGCCCATGCAGTTGAATGCTAAAATAGAGCATTGAAGGGATCGGGAGAGATCCCAAACGCAATGAGCAAAGTTAAGAAATGTAATAACTAGTTTAACAAGCCACTGAAAGATATCTACCAACATGGAGAGAGAGCTAATGGGGTGGGGTTGAGAGAAGGGGGAGGGGGTTCTCTTTAAGTTGGAACCAATGTGTTTCTTAGTCAGGCATATATACCACTGATTCTTCTAAGTATGTATTCTTTTATTTGGATAGAAATTGGAAAATAAAATAAAACATTTATTAAAAAAAAGAAATGTAGTATGAAGTTATTTATCGTTATACATTTTAGATGTTTTTTAAATAAACATTGAGACAACTTATTCTACAATCACTCATTTAGGAGTTTTTTTTCCTTTTTGAAGAGATAGCAAATGGTGTACTTAGGCTGGGTCCATACTAGGCACGGTTGCAGTACGGAGCCTGCGGTCCGTGATGCTGGTGGTCCATGATCCTGGCAAACCTGAACACAAACGGATCCATACATCATGGAAGGATTTATGACCAAAAAGGAGCACCACAAACGTATGTAAACAAAAATAACCACAATTTTATTAAGTACATATTGCACACTATATATAAAAAACATTAAAAACACATCTGCTAGTACCTATGGGTGACGTCAGCGGATATCACGTGAGGCGCATCCTGCGCTCACGTGACCGCTCCCTCTGCACTATATAATATGGCGTTTTCCGCCTATTTGTTGCTGGATCCCCCTCTCTTGACAAAGCGGCGTAACTGCCGCGATACTGGTAGAGCAGTCAGCCGGGGCCATCCCTTCCTTTCTGCTAGTTACCTCGATCCTCTCCATCTCGGGTCACGTAAGCGCTCCCTCTCTGCACATTGCACCTTTGCAGTTCAGCATCATAATATGCAGGGCATACAGCATTCAACTCTGCTCTGTTTGCACTAGTGGCATTTGTATTTACATGTGCCCTTGTTGTATGGTTATGCACTTTATTTATTCATGTGGATATTTATGCACTTTCTTGTATTATTACACATTGTTTGCACTATTTATTTAGCTCACATGAGCACTTTCTGAACCCGGGTTCTTCCCTGTGGGAACTCTTATCTGAGCACCATAAGGTGAAAATATTTGTCTGATATATATCTATGCCATCTATTATAGGTGTCATATTGATCACATTTTTATATGAGGTTTACCAGCAGATGTGTTTTTAATGGTTTTTATATATAGTGTGCAATATGTACTTAATAAAATTGTGGTTATTTTTGTTTACATACGTTTGTGGTGCTGCTTTTTGATCATAAATCCTTCCATGACGTATGTTTATTCATGACCTAGCACACATTGATTGACACAGTTGTGCAGAAATCTTTTCCCGTTTACAAACGGATCCATGCTGCCCTTTTGCAGCATATGTTTTTGATCCGTTTGTGGGGTTTTTTTGGGGCCAAAAAAAACGGATGGAGGGGGTAGCAGGCAGGACGCCTGTGGAAGATGACCCCCGGCTAGATGGGTCACAAACGCCTCTGGGATATTTTCAGGCAATCCCCTGCCTGGCTCCTTTAGGACAGTATTGTATACGACAGTGTATCCACAGCATTCACCTCAAATAAAGCACATATTCCTTTCCATAGCGTAAAACCATATAGGATAATTTATTTATATTAAAAATGCACACTCACATTCCAGTAGGTTGTTTTTTGAGCATAGAGTTTTATAGGGCTCTACCCCTTCACGTTGGCCGCCTGGCTGGCTCTCCGTGTCTGCATAGAGGACCCTTCCTCGGTCTCCCCGCACGCCACGCCGGCTTACTTCCGCTTCTGCCATCACGCCCTACTAGTTTCGTCCTATTGGACTCATCAGGAGCATGCACAGAAGTATCCGTATTGCGTATTTGTAGCCAATCAAGGAGGTGGGCGGAACGGGGCGGGTACGCGGCTACAAATACGCAATACGGATACTTCTGCGCATGCTCCTGATGAGTCCAATAGGACGAAACTAGTAGAGCGTGACGGCAGAAGCGGAAGTAAGCCGGCGTGGCGTGCGGGGAGACCGAGGAAGGGTCCTCTATGCAGACACGGAGAGCCAGCCAGGCGGCCAACGTGAAGGGGTAGTGCCCTATAAAACTCTATGCTCAAAAAACAACCTACTGGAATGTGAGTGTGCATTTTTAATATAAATAAATTATCCTATATGGTTTTACGCTATGGAAAGGAATATGTGCTTTATTTGAGGTGAATGCTGTGGATACACTGTCGTATACAATACTGTCCTAAAGGATCCAGTATAGGCAGGGGATTGCCTGAAAATATCCCAGAAGCGTTTGTGACCCATCTAGCCCGGGGTCATCTTCTAAGGGTGAGTGCCCATTTCTGAGGGTGAGGTGGTGGTGGTCATTCCATATGCTTCTGGAAGTCAAGTCTGACACGGACGTGGATTTATGGGACATTATACTTAACAGAATTTAGGACTGTGAACGCAGCAGGAGCGCTTATGCTTTTATAAATAATTTTAAATGAATCTAATCTATCAATGTAGCAAGCAGCGAGTTAATGCAGCAAGCGGCGGCGAGCAGGGAACTTACTTCCTTGCGTCCCACCGCTGCCGCGTCACTTCCTTTAATGCCACCCTCTGTTGTTCATTGGACGGCATTACAGGAAGTGACGTGGCAGCAGTGGGATGCAAGGTAGTAAGTTCCCCGCTGCTTGCTACATTAGCTCACCGCTTGCTACATTGACAAATTAGATTCATTTTAAATTATTGAAATTATTGAAACTAGCTGGAGGGTGAGCGGGGACGGGGGACCCAGGGGAGGGAGGGGGGTCCCCACTAAGGGAGGGGGGTCCCCACTCCCCCCGTCCTGGCTGCTATCACTCTCCAGCATGGTGGCCCCCTCTCTCCCCTCCCCACAGGCTGGGACACAGAAAACTGATTCGTTTCTGTGTTCAAAACTGCCTGTGTATAGGGGGATCCATTTTCCTATTGCCTGCCACTACCCCTGCGTGTATCAGGATGCATATGCGTTGAGGGAAAATGAAGCAAATCCGGACCTTCCGCTCAGGTTTCGAAAATGGGTCCCCGCAAATGCATACCGATCTGTTTTTTGTTTGGGTGAAGACTGCTGCTATTTTTAACATTTCTATCCGTGGCTCCGGTTTTCATCAGGTTTTAAAAACGGAGCCACGTCCTTGACCTATGTTCTGTATTTCATATTTCAAGTATCCTGTACAAAATGCTGTTATATCTGTAGTACCGCTATGTATGTGTTTATGACATATTATGTTTAATCCAGAAACCTGCCCCACTAGGGGCGCTATCTCAAGGCTGTAAGATGTTTTTATTATTCTTTTCAAAATAAAAAGTTTGAAACTAAAAACGGAGCCACGGATACGTTTCTGGACCTAGTGTGAACGAGCCCTTATTCTTTTATTTGGATACAAAATTGGAAAATAAAATAAAACATTGACTGCACAAAAAGAAATGTAGTAAGAAGTGATTTATCTTAATACTTTTTGGATGTTTTTTAAATAAACTTTGAGAGAACTTATTCCACTTGTTTTCCTATTCAAGGTATAGCGCTAAACAAAAACGTTCTTTGAGATTTTGACTGAAAATTGCTCATGTAGACATAGTATTAGTATCTAAATTCAATTTCAACACACTGCGCTGACCAATATGAGAGTCCGCTTTTAAGTATATGGTGGTGCGCTCCTTAAACAAATAAAAAAAAATTTTTACACATAAAAAGGAGTTAGCGCTCCTGCTGTGTCCGCAGTCCAAAAGATCAATATGTAAAGTCCTGTATATCCAGTTCTGTGTCGAACTTTATCTCCAGAGAGCAAATGGAATGACCATCACCACCTCACCCTCAGAAGTGGGCACTCACCCTTAGACGGTGACCCTCGGATAGATGGGTCTCAAGCGCCTCTGGGATATTTTCAGGCAATCCCTTGCCTATATTGGCTCCTGGGACAGTACTTTATCCGACAGCAAGTCCACAGCATTCACCTCAAATAAAACACATATTCCTTCCCATAGCGTAAAACCATACGAAAAGTTTAATTCATATTAAAAATGCACACTCACATTCCAGTAGTATTTTGCAGAGCATGGAGTTTTATAGGGCTCTACCCCTTTACGTTGGCCACCTGGCTGGCTCTCTGTGTCCGCATGGATAACCGTACTTTGGTCTCCCCGCACACCACGCCGGCTAACTTCCGCTTCTGCAGGCCACGCCCTACTAGTTTCGTCCTATTGGACTCATCAGGAGCATGCACAGAAGTTTCCGTAACGCGTATTTATAGCCGCATACCCGCCCCGTTCCTCCCCCAAAACCTAATTGGCTTTACCGCTGCTTCCGCGTTCTAGCCACCTTGGAGCGCAGGCTGCCAATTAGATGTATTATACGTACCCTCCCACTGAGGGGACGTATGTTCAAATCCCTCCCTCCCACTAAGAATGGAAATTTGTTTTCTCAAAAAACGCATGAGACGCTTAAAAGACGCTTAAAAAGACGCATAAGACGCCTGCAAAATGCTTAAAAAAGTTTGAAGAATTAAATTATTGCTACAGCAAATCCTGGAGGCAGCCAATCTGGCCCTAATGAAATGCATCAAGGTTACAATATATTTATACAATCCACATCGTTTCCCATCTTCAGCCCACCCAGTTCTAGAAATACATACACAATCAAGATCTACCGATATCTCAAATTTACATGATCCAAAAATATTAGCAATGCCCAGTAATTCTAGTATGCAAAATTATAGTGGAAAGAGACACTCATACATCAAAACTGAATCCCCAACATTGAAAATCTCATAAACCTTAACAACTTAATAAATATTAAACCCCTCCAATTAGTGTTTATATTATGGGGTACACGACCCTTTGTATCTAAATTCGTGTTCAAACGTAAATCAAAATATATGCTCATCCACTCTATTCTGCACACCATTATCACCTGGCTAAGATGTGTTTATACGTTCCCCATCAATCATTACTAAGAAAACATATGAGGTCAATCTCTGCATTTAGCCCTTTTGGCTTTAGAGAATTCATGTGATGTATCCACCATGTTTCCCTTCTAGAGACCTCTCTAGTCATATTCCCACCCCTCCAAAATCAGTAATGTCTTTTTGTGGTTTGGAGAAGGTGAATGCACATTGGAGGGGTGGGAATATGACTAGAGAGGTCTCTAGAAGGGAAACATGGTGGATACATCACATGAATTCTCTAAAGCCAAAAGGGCTAAATGCAGAGATTGACCTCATATGTTTTCTTAGTAATGATTGATGGGGAACGTATAAACACATCTTAGCCAGGTGATAATGGTGTGCAGAATAGAGTGGATGAGCATATATTTTGATTTACGTTTGAACACGAATTTAGATACAAAGAGTCGTGTAACCCATAATATAAACACTAATTGGAGGGGTTTAATATTTATTAAGTTGTTAAGGTTTATCAGATTTTCAATGTTGGGGATTCAGTTTTGATGTATGAGTGTCTCTTTCCACTATAATTTTGCATACTAGAATTACTGGGCATTGCTAATATTTTTGGATCATGTAAATTTGAGATATCGGTAGATCTTGATTGTGTATGTATTTCTAGAAGTGGGTGGGCTGAAGATGGGAAACGATGTGGATTGTATAAATATATTGTAACCTTGATGCATTTCATTAGGGCCAGATTGGCTGGCTCCAGGATTTGCTGTAGCAATAATTTAATTCTGCAAACTTTTTTAAGTTTAAGCGTTTTGCAGGCGTCTTATGCGTCTTTTTAAGCGTCTTTTAAGCGTCTCATGCGTTTTTTGAGAAAACAAATTTCCATTCTTAGTGGGAGGGAGGGATTTGAACATACGTCCCCTCAGTGGGAGGGTACGTATAATACATCTAATTGGCAGCCTGCGCTCCAAGGTGGCTAGAACGTGGAAGCAGCAGTAAAGCCAATTAGGTTTTGGGGGAGGAACGGGGCGGGTATGCGGCTATAAATACGCATTACAGAAACTTCTGCGCATGCTCCTGATGAGTCCAATAGGACGAAACTAGTAGGGCGTGGCCTGCAGAAGCGGAAGTTAGCCGGCGTGGCGTGAGGGGAGACCAAAGTACGGTTATCCATGCGGACACAGAGAGCCAGCCAGGTGGCCAACGTAAAGGGGTAGAGCCCTATAAAACTCCATGCTCTTCAAAATACTACTGGAATGTGAGTGTGCATTTTTAATATGAATTAAACTTTTCGTATGGTTTTACGCTATGGGAAGGAATATGTGTTTTATTTGAGGTGAATGCTGTGGACTTGCTGTCGGATAAAGTACTGTCCCAGGATCCAATATAGGCAAGGGATTGCCTGAAAATATCCCAGAGGCGCTTGAGACCCATCTATCCGAGGGTCACCGTCTAAGGGTGAGTGCCCACTTCTGAGGGTGAGGTGGTGGTGGTCATTCCATTTGCTCTCTGGAGATAAAGTTTGGCACAGAACTGGATATACAGGACTTTACATATTGATCTTTTGGACTGCGGACACAGCAGGAGCGCTAACTCCTTTTTATGTGTAAAAAAATAGTATTAGTATCTGTCTATGCTGGCTGCTTGCTTACTAAAATAATTTTGCTGTTAGTTCTCCAATGAATTGAAAGTGGTACGTCTCGGCCAACTGTGTGACCACATTCTGAATGCAGGTTTTTTTTTTTTAAACCAAAAGTAAAGGTTTATTGAAAGAATTCTTCATATACAAGGTAATAGCAAAATACAGGATTCAAGCATACAGGCATTATTGCAACGACAATATATATCCATATATGTTGGCAGCTGAGATCTTCATGGATGAACCTACTACATAGATAAGCCAAGTGTTATGCAAACATTATTATCTTAACATATTCAGAAATGAACTGTGGACTCAAAGTGTTTATATTAATACAGGTGAGGAAAAGTGTACATACATAACATTTTCCCCCACTCTAAAGGTTACTGGTTTTTCCATCTGTCCCATATCAAATTAAATTTTTTTTGTACTCCCCTATGAATATATACGAATTTTTTGTATGGTAAAGCAGTGCTAATACATTTAATCCAGTTATCATAGGAGGGTGGCATGGGCGCAAGCCCTGAATGCAGTTTTTAATCAATGCCTAGTTCACAATTTAAGTACAATTTAACAGTGGATTAGACATTATGGAAAAGGGAGTAATGTTTACATGGAAAAGTGGTTGATAAAGGTTGAGGCTGGTCCAGGAGGATAATATATGACAGCGATCTGGTGGTGAGGAGAATAGACAGGGACAGCATAAACCTCAGAAGAAGAAGCCAATAATTGTACGGGTGTAAATGGTGTACAGGAGCAATGTTCTGAGAGGAGAATACCCACCCCGCCCCATGTTTGCCACCAGATCTAGGAGTGTGGCTAAATTTAATCCTTCTTATGAGAGGGCAGCTAGAGGCACTGTATCATTTGGAGTGAGCCATGTCTCAGTGAACCCCAAAAAGGTGAAGGCGTTAGTGACGAACAGATCATGGATATGGGCCAGCTTGTTAAAAGGAACATGAAGTGAAAAGTATATGGATGCTGCCATATTTATTTCCTTTTAAACACTACCCGTTGCCTGGCAGCCTTGCTGATCTATTTAACTGCAGTGGTATCTGAATAACACAGAAACAAGCATACAGCCAAATTTGTCAGATGTGACAATAATGTCAGAAACGCCTGATCTGCTGCATGCTTGTTCATATTAGATGCAGAGAATCAGCAGCACTGCCAGGGAACTGGTATTGTTTAAAAGGAAATAAATATGGCAGCCTCCATATCCCTCTTATTTCAGGTATCCTTTAACTACAGCGTGTACATTTCAGAGGGCAACAAATATTGAAGGGGAGAGCTGGGAAGACGAGGAATGTTGATCAGGTTACTCAGGTTAGTGTGTAAGGAAGATTGAAGATTAGTTAGTGCAGAGTGTAGTGTTTACCAGAGTGCAGTAAGGACTGGGAGAAGGCTCTGGATTGGGCCATATGTCCCATGCAGTAAGGAGAGGTAGTAGACAGAGATGAGAAACATGAGGATATGATTTGTTTGTGACAGACTGCTGGTTAAAGTGAACCTTAAACCTGGGGGGAAAAGAAGTTTCACTTACCTGGGGCTATCATAAGCCCCTGCAGCTGTCCTGTGCCCTCGCAGTTCCTCGAGTGTTCTCCGGTTCCCCGCTGCAGCTTATTTCGTTTTCGGCCGACTAACAGTCATCCCCCAGCAACGCGTCCTCTTCTTCACCTTCCCCGCCGTCATGCGCAGGCGCAAGCGTAATGCACCTGCGCATGACGCATTTGACGGCGGGGAAGGTGAAGAACACAAAGACGCATTGCTGGGGGGGCGACTGTCAGTTGGCCAAAAATGAAACTAAGCCACGGTGGGGGACCATAGACACTCGAGGAGCTGCAGGGCACAGGACAGCTGCAGGGGGCTTAGGGAAGTCCCAGGTAAGTGAAACTTTTTTCCCCCAGGTTAAGGTTCACTTTGAGGGAAGTGGAGGGTATGTGCGACCTGAGAAATAAAAATAATTAATGGCTAGAGAGAAGACGGTAGGACAAAGGGAGTAATGTAAATGGTATTGTTAACATTAAATGGTTAAATACCAACACAACTATTGCTGGTTAAAGCAAAACAGAAGTGTTTTTAAAATAAAAATACAGATACTTACCTAAGGAGAGGGAAGGCTCTGAGTCCTATAGAGCCTTCCTGTTCCTCTCACAGTTCCCTCGTTCTAGCGCTGTCTCCCCTGTTCAAATCTCATGCTGCACGAGGCTTCAGTAGTCTTCTGGAGCCTGAGTGCTTCTCAAGATGGGAGGTCCATACTGTGCATGCGCGAGTACGTGAGAGAGTGCTCTCATGCATGCACAGCATGGTGCTGCCCATTTTTGGGAGTACTCAGGCTTCCAAAGACTTCCGAAGCCTTCTGCAGAGGAAGAGAGCAGTCTCCAACCTATCGGTCGCTGCTAAACAGGGTGATGGTGCTGGAACTAGGGGACCAGGAGAGGAACGGGAAAGCTCTATAGGACCCAGAGACTTCCCCCTCCTTAGGTAAGTATCTGTTTGTTTTTTCATTTTAAAAACATGCAAGGTTCACTATAACCACTTTGTCCTCCTTGACATAGTTCTACGTGAGTGCTTCCGGCCACGGATCGTTAGGCCAGGAATCAATGAATCGGGCCATGGTGCCCGATCACTGATTCCTCTCCCCCGTAGAAAAAGC
Organism: Hyperolius riggenbachi; assembly: GCF_040937935.1. Taxonomy (NCBI): domain Eukaryota; kingdom Metazoa; phylum Chordata; class Amphibia; order Anura; family Hyperoliidae; genus Hyperolius; species Hyperolius riggenbachi. Next base: position 113,971,123 of record NC_090655.1, read on the forward strand.
GACAGCTTCTCTCTTCGCTTTTTCTGACTCCTATGTCCCTCTAAGCATACATGTTACGCTTAGAGTGACGTCATGTAAACAAACTCAAGGTTGCCATCTTGTGGCCAAAAAGTAAAACTACATCTAAATGTAAAAAAAAATACAAATACACATATATTTACCCCAAATAAATACTATTTACATCCCGAAAAATCAAGGAACGCAGCGCTGGGTGTAGAAGAATAATATTAGGCTGCAGAGAGAAAACGGGCTAGTGTTCATTCACCCATCACACATCAGTTAAAAAATTAATAAAAAGAACTCTCTTGCGCCTGAGCAAATTTAATATACATTAACCAGTAAAATGACCGTAATGCATACAATGAAGGCTCATAGACAATAAAAAACCCCTTAAACATACAATGCTAATCAGACCAACATTGGAATCCCTAGTACAAATAGGCCCGTCTGAATGACCCAAAACGGCCGTCCCTAGTACCCAGTTGGTAACTTAGTTAAACACTGAAGTGAATGAGGTTCATAGCAAAAACACTAAAGTTCATCACCTGAAATGGAGAGCTCTAGAAAATATATATAAAGATGATAAAAAAATGATGAAAAATGATAAAAACTGCTACATTCCACAGTTAATAAGTTTTGCGTACAATCAATCCTCAGCAGATTCTCAATGGATATCCTTAGAATAACGTAGCCTATAGATCCGTAGAAAACTGCAAAAGCTTCTATTGCAGCATGCCAATGCAACCAAGCAAAGCTCACGACTTTAGCGTGCAGCGTCCTCAATGGATGTTAGTGCAGTTAATAGCAATATGATCTCAATAGATGGCCATCTCATGTACTCATGCTACCGTAGCGTAATCCCTCAAGTAGCCAATAAGGTAGTCCATTATGACCAGAGTGGAGAGGGAGGAGGAGGGTTTGGAGTCCAGTAACTTGCTCAATCCTGTGTAGCTGCGGCCGCTAGCTTGTCACAGGAGAGTCCGAAAGGATGGTAGATGTCGCTGCGGGGAAGTGACCCCGTGAACAGGAAGTACTGCTGAGTGACGTCACGTACAGATTCCACCAATCGGAAATACTGCTGAGTGACGTCACGTACAGATTCCACCAACTATTTACATCCCACCCTCCCAAAAATACCCACATAAAATGTTTAATAATAAAAAAAAAAAAAAACATTACAATAAAAAAACACATAAATATTTACCTAAGGGTCTAAACTTTTTAAATATCTATGTAAAGATTAATTTTTTTTTTTTTTTTTTTATAAGCTTGTAAATAGTGATGAATGCAAAACGGAAAAAATGCTCTTTTATTTCCAAATAAAATTTTGTCGCTATACATTGTGATAGGGACATCATTTAAACGGTGTTATACCCGGGACAAATGGGCAAATACAATACGTGGGTCTTAATTATGGAGGCATGTATTATTTTAAAACTATAATGGCCGAAAACTGAGAAATAATGAATTTTTTCAGTTTTTTTCTTATTCTTACTGTTAATATGCATTTACAGTAAAGTGGCTCTTAGCAAAATGTACCATCCAAATAAAGCCTAATTGGTGGCGGAAAAAACAAGATATAGATCAGTTCATTGTGATAAGTAGTGATAAAGTTATAGGCTAATGAATGGGAGGTGAACATTGCTCGGATGCATAAAGTGAAAATGACCGAGGGCTTAAGTGGTTAAGTACCAACACAACTTTTCCACTTCACTTAGCAGATAACGGATTTATTCTCTGGTCTAATTATTTTTGTCTCAGAAGATCTTTATTATTAGCTGAATTTCACTCTCTCTAAATTCCTTTTGTCTTAATGAGTGTCAGTAAGAGTTTGGAGGTGCACCTGGCCATCTGCTGCTAACATTTCCACTAATACTGGACCAGCTTGTCAAGCTTGAAGAAACCTTTCAGTTTTACACAGCTCTGGTGATGAGTGGGTTGTGCTGTAACTGTTTTGTCACTAGTGCTTTTACAGGAAGTATAAGACAGGCTGAAATCAGGAAGTGGAGCATATACAATGCTACTGTAAAACTTGAACAGAGCTCAGGCACAGGTGTCTGCCTCAACTCACATATCCCAACAACAGGTCCTCTGGAGTCGGCACTGGGTCCCTCGTAACTGGATATCATAGGATTATCGCTTCACCACAACCTGCACAACATGGGGAAACACAACTATTTGGTCTCATAAGGAATACAAGAAGAAAATGAAGAAACCTGGCCACATGACAAGGATACGGTTTTTACTTTAACACTTAAGTAGACGGAAAGCTTTTACTTGTCAAAATGGCAATGGCAGCTAAAGGTACGTATGTATTTTTATATCACATTTAAATTACATAACACATTTAGACACGTAATAAATCCAAACCTGAAGTTGTAAAGAAGGTGAAACCTTTTTGTCATTATGTTTTAAATCAAAGCATGAATGACAGCAGCTTTACAAATGTCATTCTGGATTCAAAACCTTACTTGATTAGATCTGCTGTATTGAGTATCCTGCAACCTCTCTCTATACACTGCAGGAGTTTGGTTTTTTTTTATCTATTGAGTATCCTGCAACCTCTCTCTATACATTGCAGGAGTTTTAGGGTTTTTGATCTATTGAGTATCCTGCAACCTCTCTCTATACATTGCAGGAGTTTTAGGGTTTTTGATCAATTGAGTATCCTGCAACCTCTCTCTATACACTGCAGGATTTTTTATTTTTGATGTGTTGAGTATCTTGTCACCTCTCTTTCTACACTGCAGGAGTTTTGGGGTTTCTGAAATCTGCTCGTATTACCACTGTTGTTGTTTGCTTTGGGAAGAGATTATTGTGTGTGTTTGTGTGTTTTGGGGAGAGGTGTGTGTGTGTGTGTGTGTGTACACGTGTGTGTGTGTGTGCGCGTGTGTGTGTGCACGTGTGTGCGTGCGTGTGTGTGTGCGTGCGTGTGTACGTGCGTGTGTGTGTGTGTGTACGTGTGTGTGTACTGTGTGTGTACTGTGTGTGTGTGTACGTGTGTGTGTACGTGTGTGTGTGTGTGTACATGTGTGTGTGTGTGTGTGTGTGTGTGTGTGTGTGTGTGTACGTGTGTGTGTGTGTGTGTGTGTACGTGTGTGTGTTTTGCGTGTGAGTGTGTGTGTGTGCGTGTGTGTGTGTGTGCGTGTGTGTGTACTGTGTGTGTGTGTACGTGTGTGTGTGTACGTGTGTGTGTGTACTGTGTGTGTGTGTACGTGTGTGTGTGTACTGTGTGTGTGTGTACGTGTGTGTGTACTGTGTGTGTGTACCACTATCACGAAAAAAATTAAAATTTTCTTCCAGAGTAAAATGAGTCATCAATTACTTTTCTCCTATGCTGTGACTTACAGTATTTAGTAGAGATCTGACAGGTTTTGGACTAGTCCATCTCCTCATTTGGGATTTTTAGTATTTTGTGTAATTTCTAAAAAGCGATCCCTGGAAGGTATCTATACAAATATGCCTTCTGCCCCTCCTACCGGTTTTCACACTATTCTGGCAGTTGGACTAAGCAACCGGCATTCACTAAGTGCTTTTAAAATAAAGATAACACTGAGAATCCCTAATGAATAAATGGGCTAGTCCAAAAACCTATCAGTTCTGTCAGATTTCTACTACCTATTGTAAGTGACAGTAACCTAGGAGAAAAGTAATGTACTTCTTAGTTGTATGTGTTTACATATACTGTATATACTCCAGTATAAGTCTTGAAATTTAGGTCTGATTCACTTCATAAAAGTATAGGGGTTGACTTATACAAAAGTCACGAGCAACACTGAGCACACTGAGTTATGTGTGTACTAATAGTGACATTCCCATTTACAGCAACCGATACTATGAGGAAAAGAAAAGCCAAGAAAACACAGGTCTGAAAGTCCTGACCACAACAATTAACAAAGAAAGCGGCAGGGGGAAATACTTGGCTGCATAAAAGGGAGTAAATAATTGCAGCACTTGGTGGCCTGGAGGAGGTATTGGCGGCACTTAAGAAACAGAAGGAGTTATCGCCTGCAATACTGTATGCAGTACAGTCATTAACCTCTCCTGAGCCATTAACTTTGCTGGGTAGACTTATACTTGAGTCAATAAAAAAAATCCAGCTTAAGAGGGTTGAATATTGGAGTCCACTTATACATGAGGTCGACTTGTATTGGAGTATATATAGTATTTGAAATGTTACAATTTTCGTGATAGTGGTCCTTTAAATAGACATTTCCCCATTTTGTAAGTTCCTCTTTCAGCTCCCTATTATACTGCACTTTCTGTTTCATGGCAACAATCTTTATGCAGAATAAACATTGAACAAATCTTTTTGTAAAGTCTTATTGGTGTTTATGGTAACATTACCTCACAGGAGTAGATCTGCGCTATGAATACAATAGCATGCGCTCACTGAAAGCACATATAAGAGAACAGTATCATAGTGCAAAGGATGTGGCATCAGTTTTGTTGTAATTCTCAGGTTTCCCTTTGGTGATAGTGTGAAAGTGTGCATATTTGTTGGACCTCTGTTCATTTTTTATTTTTCTGTAGAAAATGCAATTTAGGTGGATGAACCCACTGATTAACTTGGGCTGTCAGTTTTTTTTACATACAGTCAAATACCAATAATAGCAAGAAAACAGTGAATTATTTGTCAAAACATTGTTGCATCATAACAAGCACAATAAAAAAAGCGATATGCCGTTCATTGGGTATTTCTGAGGTATCGGGAATAACTAGGCTCCTAAGCCTACATAGTGCATACCAATGCATATTCAACCAAATAATCTATGCAAAACTCAAATGGTACCCAAAGTCCAAGGGCTGCAGTTCTATTGTACTCCTGTACCCAGTGTGAAGAAGGACATGCACTTGAAGGTGTCTCTCTTTTCCATCCTTAAATGCCTGGATGTATACAGGGCCGGAGCTACCATAGGAAAAAATGGGCAATTGCCCCAGGGCCCCAGAGCCTGTAGGGGCCCCCAAGGTGTCCCTCCCTATCTTAGCTGTTGCTCCCCAGGGACTCTGCAGAGTCTGTTAAGTTGGGAGTTGATTGGGGGGAGGGTCAGTAGCCAGCTCAGGGGCCCAGGAGGGAAATTTGGCTGCAACAAAGGGCCTCTAATGACTCTTTTTGGTCGGGGGTGTCTGTTTGGGGGGCCCCAGGCTAATTTTGCCCTGGGGCCCAATTGTTACTTGAACCGGCCCTGGCTGTATATGGTCATATTTAAGGCTGAACACAGATAGATGCACACAGATAGTTTCTTTAAAGGACCTCTGTTGCGAAAATCTTAAAATTTAAAATACATGTAAACACATACAAATAAGAAGTACGTTTCTTCCAGAGTAAAATGAGCCATATATTACTTTTCTCCTATATTGCTATCACTTACAGTACGTAGTAGAAATCTGACAGAAGCGACAGATTTTGGACTAGCCCATCTCCTCATGCTGGTTCTCAGGGTTTTCTTTATTTTTAAAAGCACTTAGTGAATAGCAGTTGCTCTGTCCAACTGCCAAAAAAGTGTGCAGCAAGCAGGGAGGATGGCCAGCATCTTTGTATAAATCTTTTTCAGTGAATGTCTTTATAAATAATAAAGGCCATGCTGAGAATCCCCCATGAAGAGATGGACTAAACCTGTCGGTAATGTCAGATTTCTACTACTTACTGTAAGTGACAGCAACATAGGAGAAAAGTCATTTATAGCTCATTTTACTTCTTATTTGTATGTGTTTTAAATTTTAAGATTTTTGCGACAGTTCCTCTTTAAACGTAGACATTGCATATGTGGTTCTCTGGAAGCAAATCTCGCTTTAATGGATACTGGAGCCGAAGCACATATGAGAAACGGGGGAGCAGACATTTATGGTGAGCCATCCTGATGCCCTCCCCCCTCCCTGTTCTCCTTTCTGCCCCTCTGCTGCTACTAAATGCCCTATGGCATTTCCGGGTCCCGGAGTTGGGCATCACTGTGCCTGCACTGACCCGTCCCACAGTGCGCAGCTGGGAGAACCATGCACATGCACATAATGTCATAATGACATCATATGTATTTGCAGAGCGCTCCCGGCCGCAGTCACATGCCATAGGACATGCACAGCAGGGCCAGCGCAGGCGCAGTGATGCCCAACTCCGGCGACCTGGAAGAGGGTGCCGGTGGGGATTTAAAAGCATCGGAGGGGCAGAAAGGAGTACGGGGGGAGCTGAAGCCTTGAGGACTGCCCACCATACACGCCTGCTCCCCCCGTTTCTCATAGGTGCTTTGGCTCTGGTATACTTTAAAGGTGCGTACACACGCACTACGGAAGCCAACGACGGGTCCGTCAGACCCTCCCGCTGGGCTGACTTTCAGCTGACAGTAGTACGTGTGTAGGCACTGTCGGCGGACTGATAAGGCTGTTCCTGAACGGCTCAGCGGATTGTTCAGGAACAGCCTTATCAGTCCGCCGACAGTGCGCACTACTGTCGGCTGAAAGTCCAACCAGTGGGAGGGCCTGACGGACCCGTCGTTTGCTTCCGTAGTGCGTGTGTACGCACCTTTAAGTGAATCTAAAGTAAACATGATTAGATAGACAAAAACAAGGAACACCAAGAGCCCCAATAGTGTAATATGTACTTGTAAATGGTTACTAGATAGAGTAAATATTAATACTCACAAACCAGGGTTACCATTAGGCAACCACTGTAAAAGCAGGTGGGGAGATTTTCCTTAACCCACTCAGGAATAAGAAGTTGCTCTCTGTAGATGAGAAAAAGGGGGTTCAACCCTCCACCCAGGGTGGACTATTATGCAAGAGAACAGAGGCGCCAAAAGGATAAAAGGAAGCTAAATAAGCTTAAAAAACTAAATTCTTGGTAAATAGAGGAGGCAGTGGTGGACTTACCTCCTCCAAGTAGACACACAACGACTGTAGTAAAGACAGTCAATATATTTTATTTATGAACTCCAAATATGCAACGCGTTTTGCAGGTTTGATCCCGCTTCATCAGGCAATAACAACGGAGCAATAGCATATGTGGTCAGTAGAAGAGCCAGGCACCTCTAGAGTTCATAAATAAAATATATTGACTGTCTTTACTACAGTCGTTGTGTGTCTACTTGGAGGAGGTAAGTCCACCACTACCTCCTCTATTTACCAAGAATTTGGTTTTTTAAGCTCATTTAGCTTCCTTTTATCCATTTGGCGCCTCTGTTCTCCTGCATAATGATTAGATAGACACTTTTATCAACATAACAAATCTTACAGGGTACCTTAAAGAGAATCTGTATTGTTAAAATTGCACAAAAGTAAACATACCAGTGCGTTAGGGGACATCTCCTATTACCCTCTGACACAATTTTGCCGCTCCTCGCCGCATTAAAAGTGGTTAAAAACAGTTTTAAAAAGTTTGTTTATAAACAAACAAAATGGCCACCAAAACAGGAAGTAGGTTGATGTACAGTATGTCCACACATAGAAAATACATCCATACACAAGCAGGCTGTATACAGCCTTCCTTTTGAATCTCAAGAGATAATTTGTGTGTTTCTTTTCCCCTGTTCTCATGCACTGAAGTTTCAGGCTGCTTGTTTCTTCCTGCAAACAGCTTTGCCCTTGTCTGTAATTCTTCAGTATGCGAAAGCCCAGCCAGCTCAGAGGACGATTTATCCAGCTTGTAAAAGATAAGAGAGAAGCTGCTCTAATCCTAAATAACACACAGGCAGTGTGCATAGAGGGGCCTGGAAGGGGGAGTTCATAGCAGAACCACAACACTGAAGAACTTGGCAGCCTTCCAGACACAGGCCGACAAGTCTGACAGGGGAAAGATACATTGATTTATTACAGAGACAGTGATAGTATAAAGCGCTGCAGTAAGCCAGAACACATTAGAATAGCTTTTTGAACTTGTAGGATGATAAAAAAGAGGATGCAATTTTTGTTACGGAGTCTCTTTAAGTGACATGGGGCATGATGAGATAAACATCTGTATGCACAGTTCCAAGCTTACATAGAACTAGGCTGTGCTCTTTTTGATCTTCTTACTTTAAGGGTTAAGATTCCAGGGCTGTAAATAATGATTTATCTGGTGTATAAATTGAGTCTGAGAACAGCATAACTCTCACTGATAACTCATTACAGGCCATAAAAGTTTTACATGGCAAAAAAAAAACCAGAAACACTTCTAAAGCATTAAAGAGGAACTGTAACGGCAAAACGTCCCCTGGGGGGTACTCACCTCGGGTGGGGGAAGCCTCCGGATCCTAATGAGGCTTCCCACGCCGTCCTCCGTCCCTCGGGGGTCTCGCTGCAGCCCTCCGTACAGCCGTGACGTAATATTTACCTTCCTGGCTCCTGCGCAGGCGCTCTGACGGCTGTCGGCTCCAAAGTAGGCGGAAATACCCGATCGCCGTCGGGTCCGCTGTACTGCGCAGGCGTAAGTCTCCGGCGCCTGCGCAGTAGAGTGGACCCGACGGAGATCGGGTATTTCCGTCTATTTCCGAGCCGAAAGCAGCCACAACGCCCCCGCTGGAGCCTGCAAAGGTAAATATTGAAATTACAGTCGGGCCTGTCGCCGGCTGTTCAGAGGGCTGCAGCGAGACCCCCGTGGGACAGAGGACGGCGTGGGAAGCCTCATTAGGATCCAGAGGCTTCCCCCACCCAAGGTGAGTACCCCCCAGGGGATCTTTTTGAAGTTACAGAGTCTCTTTAAAGAGACTCTGTAACAAATTGTTTATCTTTATTTCTTCTATGCTATAAGTTCCTATGCCTTTTCTAATGTGGTCTGGCTTACTGCAGCTTTTCCTAATTGCACAGTAGCTGTGTTATCTCTGTTATATGATCTAATCTTCTCTCTATAGTCGGCACAGTCAGGCTGAGGCAGTCAGACTGGAATGTGCAGGGCTGCTTGTGATTAGCTAGAAGCTGTACACACCCCCTGCAGGCTCTGTGTGACTAACACACTCTGCTTAGCTGAGCCTATTAGAAGCTGGTTAGTTTGTTTGTAAACACTGCCTAAAACTGGCAATTACAAGCCAGGTTTGCAGCAGAGAATGGCAGAAACAGCACAGAGGGGACCAGGAGCACATAATGAATAGAATGGTATGCTTTTTATTGTAAGAATTTCAGAGTACAGATTCTCTTTAAGGTCCATACACACGGCATACAAATGGGCAGCACGGTGGTGTAGTGGTTAGCTCTCTCGCCTTGCAGCGCTGGGCCCCTGGTTCGTATCCCAGTCAGGGCACTATCTGCAAAGAGTTTGTATGTTCTCTCCGTGTCTGCGTGGGTTTCCTCCGGGCACTCCGGTTTCCTCCCACATTCCAAAAACATACAGATAAGTTAATTGGCTCCCCCTAAAAAAAAAATTGGCCCTAGACTACAGTACTTACACTACATAATATAGACATATGGTAATGGTAGGGATTAGATTGTGAGCTCCTTTGAGGGACAGTTAGTGACAAGATATATATATATATATATACTGTACAGCGCTGCGTAATATGTCGGCGCTATATAAATACTAAATAATAATAATAATAATGCAGTGTGTCTGTACCCCTTAAGGTACAGACACACGGCATACAAATGTCTTAAGCTGCGAGGCAGGAGCTAAAGACAGACGATTGCAGTGTGCGGTTCTAAGCGACAATTCTCACCAGCAACAATTGTACACACGCGACAACATACTGAGTGATCTCACAACGGAAGCAGTCTGCCACAGACTTGTAAAGTGATCATCGTTGTCTGCTGGGGAGGGGAGGATGGGTGAATGCGCAGCGCACAATGGAGCACCTTCTGACTGGTGGGGTAAGAAGGGAAAGAATTGGCCATTGCAGTCACTTAACCCTCCTGGCGGTATGAAAAATTCCGCCAGGAGGTAGTGTTGGGCGTACACCTAGATGTTCGGGTTCGCCGAACATCGCCGCGATGTTCGGGTGTTCGCGCCGAACTCCGAACATAATGGAAGTCAATGGGGACCCGAACTTTCGTGCTTTGTAAAGCTTCCTTACATGCTACATACCCCAAATTAGCAGGGTATGTGCACCTTGGGAGTGGGTACAAGAGGAAAAAAAAATATTTGAAAAAGAGCTTATAGTTTTTGAGAAAATTGATTGTAAAGTTTCAAAGGAAAAACTGTCTTTTAAATGTGGAAAATGTCATGTTTCTTTGCACAGGTAACATGCTTTTTGTCGCCATGCAGTCATAAATGTAATACAGAGAAGAGGTTCCAGGAAAAGGGACCGGTAACGCTAACCCAGCACCAGCAGCAGCACACGTGATGGAACAGGAGCAGGCGCAGGAGGAGAAGGACATGCTTTTTGAGACACAACAACCCAGGCCTTGCATGAGGACAAGAAGCGTGCGGATAGCATGCTTTTTACCGCCATGCAGTCATAAATGTAATAAAGATAAGAGGTTCAATAAACAGGGACCGGGCGTCAACGCTAACCCAGCAGCAGCAGACGTGATGGAACAGGAGGAGGCGCAGGAGGAGAAGGCCACGCTTTCAGGTGCAACTCAGGCCTTGCATGAGGACAAAAAAATGTGTGCGCAAAGCAATGCAATGAGTAGTTTTCAGGACACAATGGGCTATTCGGAGGAGCTATTCCCACCCCCACAATCTTCTACCTGTGAAAGGTCAATGGAACAGCCACAAATGTTGTGCCCGGATTCACAACCTTTTTCTGTGGAAAATGCACCTCGCACTGAAATGCAAGGCGAGGCCGAGGATGAACATGACGTCAACAACTCAACATGGCGCAAAATCGGGGCGGAACAGAAAGCTGCTTTCAATGTTTTGAAGGCCTTAATTGCCTCCGGTGGCCAGTTAGATGCATCATTCATCACACCCAAATCCCAGAGCAATGTGTGCAGGAATTTGAATCGCAGGAGGTGTACCGAGATCATCTGGACAAGTGACCAAGTGACCAAGTTACAAGTGACCAAGTGAAAAGTGACAAAGTGACCAGTGACAAAGTGACAAAATGACAAAGTGACAAGTGACAAAGTGACAAGTGACAAAGTGACAAAATGACAAAGTGACAAGTGACAAAGTGACAAGTGACAAAATGACAAAGTGACCAGTGACAAAGTGACAACTGAGAGGTTGTTCTGGGGAGCTCCACTGCACTCAGTCGCATATGAGGAGAGGTCTCGTCGGGACTGCTGATCCTCCTCAGCTTGCTCAAAGCCTTGAGGGTTCCTGAAGATCCTCTGCTTGGAGTTCGCCGGGGTTCAGCTTGGTGTCGGGGTCAGCGGCGTCCTCCTCACTCCAACGTGGCAGATCTTCTGTTGAAGGAAAAAAAAAAAAACATTGTTAAAAGTCCAGTACCGCTTCTGAAGGACTCACCAAGAGATGCAGGAGCGCTTTAATCTAGCGCACCATCGCTCGCTGGGTGATGTCCCTCCCTACGCGCTGGAATTCTACGCTGCACATGCTAGCACGCTTTTGCGCAGTGCCGAGGCGCATTCCAGCAGCTAGCTACCAAGCTTCTGTGGATCTGATTGGGCCACCATGTTGGATCTCTGCCAAGTCCTCCAAAATTTGGAGCAATCCACGTTGCGTGACTGAGCAGTGACAACTCTACAGTCAGCATTACAATACCACTGCTGTGTTTACTGAAGAAATCAATGTTGAAGATGGAAACCGCTGGCATGATGCAAGTGGGGGATTCTGAAGATGAAAACGATCAGCGTGATGATACCAACATCAGGCAACCTGCCTCAGGAAACGCTGGTCCCAGCTATGACAAAGAACAGGACGAGGAACAGCTGGAGTTGGAGCAGGAATTGGATGCCCCCACTGCCGAGGGACAGAGCGGTGCACGTTGGATGCTGGTGACGAATATGGTGCATCACAACAATCACAACGCTCACAAGAACATGAAGACAGAGGAGTCTGGCAGGACTCTATGGCTCAATTCATGCTAGACTGCATTGAACGCAGCCCGCGCATTATTCACTATTCATTATTATTCATTATTCTGGAATCTGGACAACACCAATTACTGGGTTTATACCCAGTTTATACAAACACAATGTTAAAAAACTGATTGAAGAAAGTGTCAGACAGGTCAAAAATGGAACAATTCCAGCAGGCCCTTGAGGATGGAGACTTTAGAGAGGTGATTGACATCCTCCTCCTTCTCTAGCCAGTTGTACGCCGACAGACTGACTTCAGCAAACCCAGGAGGACCAGGAGGGCAGCAAAGAACACAAGCTGCTGCTAGTGCCGAAAAGGGAATGGTATTGGCAGTGTCCTTGGAGTGGGAACATTTTCTGACACCCATGCAGCAGCCCACAGAACAGCAATCGGGCAGTTCCACGTCCTCCAACACCAATCGCCTGGAGAAGATGGTCAAGGTCCAGGACTACATGTCAGATGGCGTAGCTGTGTTGAACAATCCATCTGCAGACAGACGGTGAGTGTGACAGGCAGCACAGAAGGACCATGGCAACTCACTCATAGTACCACAGTTTGATAGTGCTGCCCAAAAAATTATATGGATCCGTGGACCCGGGCACTGCGGGCAGTACTGGGAAGTGGGAACGCAGATTTTAGTACCTAAACACACGATACAACATGTTTTCCGGGGTCGGACTCTGAGGCACATACAGATGGTCCCGATCATCATCCTCATCATACAACTCTTATCCTGAGTCTGACCCACCCACCACCTCTGCCACCCCAACATCCCCAGACACAGACCCCTCATCGTCCTCAACATTAACTTGGGATGCTGGCCTGAGCCAGACCTCCTCCTCCACATCAGGCCCCATCATCTCCTCAATGGCAGCCCTCATTAATCGCTCTGGCGACGGACCGATGGACACAACGTTCTCCTCCGGGGAGGGCTGCTGCTGACCACTGGCTGCTGGGGTGGATGTTATAGCTTGCGTGGGGCGTTGGCTGTTGCTGTTGTTGGGAGTGCTGCTCACAGCGGAGGTCTCTGAGGAACTCATGGTGAGCTCATATAGTGGTTGGCGGTGAGTGGAGTATTACTGATCCCAGCAATATACACACTGACTGGCAGAGTACGCAATGCTATATAGTCTGGCTGAGCGGTGTACACAGAGTGGCAGTACACACAATGCTATATAGTCTGGCTGAGCGGTGTACACAGAGTGGCAGTAAACAATGCTATATAGTCTGGCTGAGCCGTGTACACAGAGTGGCAGTAAACAATGCTATATAGTCTGGCTTAGCGGTGTACACAGAGTGGCAGTACACACAATGCTATATAGTCTGGCTGAGCCGTGTACACAGAGTGGCAGTACACACAATGCTATATAGTCTGGCTGAGCGGTGTACACAGAGTGGCAGTACACACAATGCTATATAGTCTGGCTGAGCCGTGTACACAGAGTGGCAGTACACACAATGCTATATAGTCTGGCTGAGCGGTGTACACAGAGTGGCAGTAAACACAATGCTATATATAGCGTGGCTGAGCGAGGTACACAGTGGCAGTACACACAATGCTATATAGTCTGGCTGAGCCGTGTACACAGAGTGGCAGTAAACACAATGCTATATATAGTGTGGCTGAGCGAGGTACACAGTGGCAGTAAACAATGCTATATATAGTGTGGCTGAGCGAGCGGTGTACTACTGTTCCCAGCAGCGACACACAATGACTGGGGGGGACCCTGGCTAGCGTGGCTGAAGAGCGAACTACCCTGCCTGCCTACCCAAAGCTAAACCCACAGAGAAATGGCGTAGATATGACGTGGTTCGGGTATTTATTTACCCGAACCACGTGACCGTTCGGCCAATCAGAGCGCGTTCGGGTCCGAACCACGTGACCCGTTCGGCCAATCACAGCGCTAGCCGAACGTTCGGGGAACGTTCGGCCATGCGCTCTTAGTTCGGCCATGCGGCCGAACGGTTTGGCCGAGCACCATCAGGTGTTCGGCCGAACTCGAACATCACCCGAACAGGGTGATGTTCTGCAGAACCCGAACAGTGGCGAACACTGTTCGCCCAACACTACCAGGAGGCAGCGCGGCAGTTTTTTTTTTCTTCTTATATCATGTAGCGAGCTCAGGGCTCGCTACATGATAGCCGCTGCTCAGCGGCATCCCCCCGCCCTCTTCGATCGCCTTCGGCGATCTCCGATCACGAAATCCCGTTCAAAGAACGGGATTTCTGGAGGGCTTCCCCCGTCGCCATGGCGACGAGGTGGGATGACGTCAGCGACGTCGTGACGTCATTGGGAGTCCCGATCCACCCCTCGGTGCTGCCTGGCACTGATTGGCCAGGCAGCGCACGGGGTCTGGGGGGGGGCACGCACCGCAATGTATAGCGGCGATCGGGCGCGGGGCGGCGGCGATCAGTGTGCTGGCGCAGCTAGCAAAGTGCTAGCTGCATCCAGCAAAAAAAAAATTAAGAAAATCGGCCCAGCAGGGCCGGAGAAAACCTCCTGCGCGGCTTACCCCGAACTATGTTCGGGGTTACCGCCAGGAAGGTTAAAGGTCCAACATGCTGGATAATTAGGCAACCGCGCGGAAGACCTGTACATATGCTAGATTCTTGGCAGCCACAAATTACCACCTTGGCCAAGTTCAGTGTAGCATGTTTAGGCAGCTTAACCCATTAGCAGCTTCAAAAGAATTATGTGCTAAAATAAATTGGCCTGAAGCACTTGCAAGCCTCTAGATAGTGGAAATAGGCCATAACAAGACTTAATTTGATGAAAAAAGGATGTACAGTATATACCACCAATGTACATGCTTTTTCTGTAGTTTGAAGGTGGAATTACCCAGGCAAGGGTTAAAGCAGAAGAGAAACAATTAACTGGAAAGTGAAGGGAAATGAGATGCAATATGATATGGGAAAGGCAGACTAGTCTTTTGCAACAATGATTTTACTTGCTGAATGGGTATAGCTATTGTGATGTAAGCTGTGTTGTATTTTGGTGTTCACAGGGGAGCTGTATTCTGTGTCCTCAGACTCAGCTCTCTGTCTTCATGGTGAATAGGAAATGTGATGTGCTGGTGCTGTGGGAACTGTGGGTTGATATACACTCTATACTGCTCCTCCATCATAGCTGTAAGGTGGCTGTGAGGAAATAGAAAGGCAGAGGAGTGTTCTAATAGTGTAATAAAGTCTTATTAAAGTTCTGTTACTATTAAAAGATGCACTTACTAGAACTAAGCAAAAAATCACTTAACAATGCTCAGGCATCTGACGAAGGTGTGGAATGTGAAACCCGTAACATCATCACTGGCATACGGAGGTCTGCAGCTGGAGCCTTGTCATTAATATCTGGGACTATAAGTGCTGCTGGCCACATTGCTGCAGAAGCAATGGCGGCACTACGCTGGGACACTACTCCCCCCCTTCGGGGAACCACTCTACCCCTCTGAGTGCTCCCCCTGCTCCAGGACATACAGTTAACTGTTTCCAGGCTCTTGCAGCTTACACTTGATGTGATAGGGTCTGTGCCATGTCAGCCTGAGTCTATGTAAGCGTTAAGTAAACCACGGGTCTTATCTATTTGCTATAAATACCTCACAATCCTTACAAGATCCCTTGTAATTAATGTACCTGGAAAACACTTGTATTTGCAACAACAACAAAAATATCTCTATCTCCCTAATTGTATGATCTAACATTGTAAGTCAACAGAAATAGAATCTAAAGAAGGCTCACTAGCTGAAAGCTTATGCTCGGAATACATCATACATTTTTACCCCCGATAGATGGGTTCGATAGATAGTTCCCGACATGTCAGATATTCCTTCTGATCGTTTTTTGGCTCAATTTCTCATAGAAGTGAATGGGAAAAGATAAGAAAAACGAGCGGAAGATAAGATAATCGAGCGCAGAATCAAGCAGAAAATTGAGCGGAAAAAAACAATCGGGTAGAAAATCGAGCGGAAAAACTTATCGTGTGTACCCAGCATTACTGTTTTCCTTTAAATTAGCCAATAAATGGTATAATCCTTATTCATTGTCTCCAGCAATGCTTAGTAACTAAGATAAGGAATTACACACACAGTGTTTCTCTCCCTCCTGCCTTTCCCCCCTCCTCTTACTTGTAGAGTTGTGAGACACAGAATGGGGGCTGGAATGATTTGTCTGTGATCTGTCCACACAGGAGCAGCTTGCTAGCAAGTAAGGATTAAAGCATGCCAGCCAACTAGCCAAGTACATCTGTATTTAGCTTTTCTTCAATAACAGCACCATCATTTAGACAATCTGTTCCGCTCAAAAGCCTCCGAGTTCTGTCTGTGATGGTTAACTGCGGTTACCATCATTGCTAAACTAGATAGCCTTAATCTTGTCGCCCGAGTTAGACAAAAATATCTAAACCTCACGTTACAAACATTGATTTTGATCTACTGCCTCCCCCCCTCCCCCCCAAACCCCCGCTAATTTTAAGATGAAGCCTCCATTGTGCAGAAGTCGACTCAGTTGTTGAGCAATCGCCCTTGTTAAGAGATTTTTCCCTTACTTCTAGTAAGTGTAACTTTTAATTGTAACAGAACTACAATAAAGCTTTATTACACTATTGGAGCGCTCCTCCGTTTTTCTGTTTGCCTTTTCTTTATGTCTGTTGTGCTAGCAGTTATCCTTTTCCCATATAACAGTCTCAGTACTTCTTAGAAGCATAAGTGTAAAGCGCGGGTCGAGTAGATAGCTTGTAAATACTAAGTCCTGGTAATATTGCCATGTGCTGTCTTTGCATGGCAACATTACTATTAGTTAGTGCATCAGGTCCTTAGTGTAATATTTAATTGCTGTTTAAAAAGTACCATACAAATTCTTATTTATACATTAGAATGTCTCTGAGGGCTGGTTCAGACAAATGGTAGGTGGGACTTTTTTGGCCGATATGTACACTTATCTGCTACCACACAGAACATAATTTTCTGGTGCTGGATTTGTGTTATGTTTTAAGTCCCAAGGCAGAGGTGTCACTAGAATCGGTTTCACCCGGTATGGAAAGTCATGGTGTCACCCCTCTCTTACCCTGTGAACCTCTAACCTCACCAGGCTAAATAAAACTGATGCACCTTGCTGCGGTAATATTACCGTTAGTAACGTGCATTACCGTAGCAACGGTCACACTACTCAAGTACCACGGATCGTAAAATTAGCATAACACTGCTGGGTAATATTGTGACGATCTGTGCATGGCAATATTACTGCAGTTACGTGCATAAGCCTCATTGCTTGTAAATTACATTTATTGAGACTGGGGTTGGGATAGGGTTGGGAAAGAATGAATAGTAGAATGTTAGGGTGATCGCCATGTGCCGCTGGTGGTCTCTGAACTCTGTTATTAGCTCAGAATAGAGCAGCCAGATAGGAGAAGAGCGAAGGGAGGAGAGTACATCAGGGGCACTAGCCTGGTCTATATTTACATAGCCTACTCCACTCTCCGTTAGTTTGGAGCTTGGTGTCACCCACTCTGCTGGTGACACCTGATGCTGTCCGCACCTACTGCACCCCCTAGTGACGCCACTGCCCTTCAGGGGACATGGAACCGCATTCAATGTTGGACGTTACTTGTAGTGTCTAATGCTAGGCATACACGAGTCGACCCGGCGGCTCGATTAGCCGCTGGATCAACTCCCGCTGCGTCCCCGCTCATCCCCACAGGCGGCCGGATCGATTCCCACTCGTCCCCGCGGGCGCTCCTTATCTTCCGCTCAATTCCCCGCTATTGTCCGCCCGCGGGGATCGAGCAGGGTATCGATCCGCCGGGACATCGGACCTGTCAGAAATTATCAATCGAGCCATCAGCGGTTTGATTGATAAGGACGCATTGGCCCGTGTATGCCCAGCATAAGACAAGACAACTGGATCTACTGCAATGTTAATACGAATTACGCCAACTGCTGTCGCCACCTATAACAACATTTCCATCCTTTTGAATAGAATGGCGGTAAATTCCTTTTAAACAATGCTTTCATCCTCCAGCAGAAATGTCACGTTCACTTCCCGTGTGAACCAGCCCTCAAGTGTGTTTTACGACATTTATTTATTGGAATTTCTTCTGTCAGTGTTGCTATGCAATGATTTGGAACACTGACTTCTCTACAGCAGAACTGTATCAGAACAGAATCTGCAATAATAACAGTTCTGGTTCAGATCGTTGTGGTTATGAAGATACTACGTTCAGATATGTTGCATAGAAACCTGTTTTTGTAACCCCAGGCCTTAGTTTGTGATTCTTTCAGATGGCTTAATCTAGCATGACTACAAGCCCTGTACTGAATAGGAGGCTGCCAATGTAGGGTGGTCACAGTACAGTATAAGTATATAAAGAGAGTTATATTGTTTTAGTAAACTTGCTTGTAACCATGGCAACAGTAAATAGCTGGGTGTAAAAGATATTCAGAATTCTCCTCTCTGTGTCATTGGTTCATCAATCTGCCCGAAGCAGGAAGAATAATTTACATCTTCCCTTTGCACTACTTCTACTTTGCTGAGTCCACTGCAACACAATTATTTCACCGGGGGAGGGGTCTTACACTTGTGCAGGGATGCTGGGATTACTTCCATCTCAGGAGCAGCTGAGAGCAAACCAAGTCAGCTTTCCCTGTAGCTTCCATTCCAGCATCCTAATGGGTTTGATTCCGCCTCCAAACCCCATTGGACAGAGTAACTATAAGAGTTTTTGCCCCAGTAGTCCTCGGTAATTCTTTTTTTTTTCCTCCCTCCATTGGACTTTGCTCATATTCTGCTTTCCCTGGCTGCTTTTTTACACCCTGCTCATGTCCAGGGTTTACCCTTTCCCTGAACGTTAAATGCTTTTCTTGTGGTTATGGCGGTATCATGCGGTTAAATACCTCTATTTTGTTTGCTGTATCGCGCATGGTGGCTTCCCAGCATTAGGTACAATCTCGTAGTTGGTTTGCGTTTCTCTCTCTCTCCCTCCAGGTCTTTTCCTGCTTCTTCTTAGGGTGAGCACTGGCGATCTTAGCGTTTTTTCTACTCACGCTCAGCCATGCCTCCTTTTACTTGGTCTTGGTGTGGCCATCTTACTTGTGGGCATGTCGATGCGTGCATGCGTCGGCAATTAGCCTTCGAGGCTATTTAAGGGGTTCAGGGCTAGTGGGTGGCAGTGGTTTTTCCTTGCTCCGCAACCTTACTGCCTATTGCCTGTTTGCTGGTCTCTTGCAACTCATTCTTATCTTAAGGATTTAGGGACTCCTCCGGTGGGGGCGAGACTAAAATCTTTTGTGGGAGTCTGAGCAGAAAGGATAAAGAATAAAGGAAACTAAAGAAAGGTCACAACTAGAAATTCACGAAGACTCCTCCTGAAATGTATATTCCAACAAAGATTCCGTCTTCAAAGGAGAAAAGAGAATGCCTGATGCAGTACATAAAGAAATGAATGGTCCAACATGCAGTGGTAGAGGTTCCAGTAGCTCAAAGATTTCATGTTGTATATTCCCAAGTGTTTCTTATCTTGGAAAAAAAAGGAAGTTGGAGGCCTATTATTGACTTAAAGCGCCTGAACAAATTTATCTTATTAGAAATTTTCAAGAATGAATCGCTGAATTCAATAATACAGCTGGTACAGCCAGGAGATTTTCTCCTATCTTGGACTTTCTTTCAAAGCCTCCGTTTGTGCCTTCTGATTCAGCTACCTTGTGGAGCCTTACTCTAAAGGCAGTTTTTCTGGTAGCTATTACCTCTTTAAGCAGAGTGTCTGAATTACACGCTTTAGGATACAAAAAGCCATTCTTAGTATTCTATCAGGATAGAGTGACCCTAACCAAAAGAGTGACCCTTCCAACAGTTGTTTTGCAATATCACCCAGTGAAGGCTCTCTTCCAACCTTACCTGCGGATTCATTGTCATCATCTACTTCAGTTCACTCACTGGCTGTGGGTTCTGTCTTTAAAGCTTATTTATCGGCTACAAAGGATCTTCGCCAATCTGATCATCCCTTAATTTTCCCATCACGATACAGGAGAGGTAAGCCAGCCACAACTCGTACTATAGCTTCATGGATTTGCAAGGCTATCCAACAAACATACAGGGCTAATGGGCTGGATTCTCCTGATAAACCTACAGCGCATTCCACAAGAAGCATATCATCTTCTTGGGCAGCTTACACAGGAATGTTAGCAGCAACTATCTGTAAAGCAGCGGGATGGTTGTGGTTTCACACTGTAGGTTTGATCCCTCTTCTCTTTCTTGTGTGTAGTAGAGGAAAGCAGTAATTAACGGTGCAACTTCCTTTTATAAATAAAATTTTTTTTCGTGTGGAAGCATACCTGCCCTTGTCTACTTGAGTCCCATTAGTATGCTGGAATGGAAGCTCCAGGGAAAACAGAAAATGAACACATACCTATCGGAATTTTCATTTCCTGGTGCATCCATTTTAGCATACATTCCCTCCCATTGTGGTGGACGATAGTTACTTTAATTACTGAGGACTACTGGGGCAAAAACTCTCATAGTTACTCTGTCCAATGGGGTTTGGAGGCGGAACCAAACCCATTAGTATGCTGGAATGGATGCTCCAGGAAAAGAAAATTCCGATAGCTAAGTATTATTTTTCTGTTTTTGCAGTAAAGCATATGCAGAGCTCTGAAGTACTAATCTGGGAAAACAGCAGTGTTATGCAGCTATTTAAAATACTTACATTATTCCGAGATGATTTCAAAAGGATTGTTTTTTTCTTTGGGAAAGTTGACATACACTTTGAGCTTATATAAACTATCTGTTTGTGTGTGCCTACTGCCTAGCACACTGTATAATGCTTCATAAAAATACAAATTCCCTTATATAGCAAAAATTATGGAAATTTATTGAAAAATCCTTAAAAATACATGCTATCACTTGCAATGGTTATGCAGCGCCCACCCCTAACTGTGCTACCCCCATAAAACGGGTCCTCCTGGTGGTCTCACTACCTGATCTGGCATGCGCATAGTCAGGAAAATGAACCACTACACATTCACCCCCTGGCTTTACCTTAAAGTACACTCTTTATACAGGCCTGTTCATAGTCCTTATTGTCCTCCATATATCATGGGGAATTCCCTTATAATACCGGTACGGCCTATGGGGATTATCAGTGATCTTATTGTCCAGTTGTCAAGTTCTTCTTATCTTATTATATTAAGCTCACCCCTCGCCCTCCTGGGCGCTCACTGTAGAAATGTCCACTCACGTGCCCTTGTATCATATTAGGCTCGTCGCCTTATGTCTTCCTCCGCTCCTATTGCGGTGGGACTTGGCCGCCCATGCTGTTACGATGCGAATGCCTCTGTACCGTTTTAACAGGGACGTCTCCCTGAACACGGATTCTCTTATGTTGTGCCGCCTGCGGGGGATGGTTGCTCCTTAGCCGCCACTCTGTGTGGACCTTCCTGACTATGCGCATGCCAGATTAGGTAGTGATACCACCACAAGGACCCATTTTACGGGGGTAGAACAGTTCGGAGTGGGTGCTGCATAACCATTGCAACTGATAGCATGTATTTTTAAGGATTTTTCAATACATTTTCATAACTTTTGCTACATAAGAGAATTTGTATTTTTATTAAGCAAGACACTTTGAGCTTATCATACATTTTTTACCTGGCCTAACACTAGCCTTACCTGATTAATAGGCCCTAACAAAAGTCTAACCTAACCCCAACTCTCTCACTAAGGCTACCTGCACACTACGGATGGTCAATGAGATTCAAATAATTCTGAGTAGAATTATGCACATTTTGTATGCAAATGTATGCAGCTTGAAAATGGACTGAAGTGAATCAAATGATGCCAAGGAAGGAATCAATGGGTCTATTTTCAAGATGCGTGAATTTGCATACAAAAATGTACATAATTCAGAATTCTCCTACAATTATTTGCATCTCATTGACTATCCCTACTTCCCACAAATGCCAGCTTTATAAGTTAACCCAGTAAACTCCTTATACTGGCACTGGATATACCGAGGTTACTTTTGCTGAGATGTAAAGGCACAAAGATCATTAAAATAGGCTCTGTTCCAGCTGGGCTAAGGAAATGATACCAGACTACCACATATATGCCAGCTACTTTGACATATACCAGAGGTTTTGTGGTTTACATAATTACACTGCTTCTGTAAATCAGGATGGACTGGTAGCTATTTAGGCGCTTGATGGGGTTTAGCCACTATTTATTCGTTCCATGTTTCAGATTGTGAATACTTCCTCTATTATGTTTGCAGATTAAAGTGGTCTGGCATTTCTTCCTTGCTCTAAAACAGGGGTCCCCAAACATTTTGGATCAAGGGCCGGGTCAACATACTTCAGACTGCAGGGGGGGGCCGGAGTATACATCAAATTATGTCTTTGCGGGCCAGACAGTGAAGCATACCCAGGTGACAACCTGAAGTCCAAATGGACAGCAGTGTTACATGATGTGGAATTTGATTGGAAACCAGTAAAAATGACTGCTTTCTGGCTTCCAAGTGGATGGGTGGTGCCAGCAGAGCCGGCCTTAGAGTACACGGACACTGGGGCGAGTGTCATATGCGGGGCCTAGAGGCATAAGTGAAGGCCATGTACCGTACCACCACAGTCACGGGCTTGTCCACCTCTAAAGCAGTATGCCTTATTATTGTTTAAAAACTTGTTAAAGGCCCCTAAGCCAACCAATACAGGAACAATTACAATACGTAATGAAATCAAATTGTACCTATCCCTAGCTCCCCAGCCAGACTCTACCATTCCCTAGCTCCCCATGAAACCTAGCACCAATCCCCAGCCAGTCTAGTAGCTCCAGCCTGAGCCCCCTCTAGCTCCAGTCCATGCTTGACTGACCTAAATCCCCCTGGGGCCCTCAGGCTGAGGCTCTTGCATGTTACCTTAATCTGACATTTGGCAAGCTTCATGTCAGTGCAGAAATTCATTACAAAAATGCAAACGGCATAGTACAGTAAAGCATGCTGAAGATGAAAACCTAAGCAATAAAAGGGGGGGGGGGGGCAAAATATAAGGTGTGTAGAACAAAATAGGAAAATCTGAGTAAATGCAAATGACACACTGCTCAGAACACAAACAGCTAGACTTCTTTAGACCTTTCCTTCTCCACCACCAAAATGAGCATGGTATGGCGGGCATGACATGCGGGGCCCTCTTCATGTGCGGGGCCTCGCCCCACTTGCCACCCCCAAAGGCCGCCTCTGGGTGCCAGCACTGCTATTCTATATGTGGACCACCAATATTTGAAGATGTAGCTGACCAGGTCTATAAGTTATACATTTTGTGTGTGGAGGGCCGGTAAAAAAGCCTCAGGGGGCCTTAGTTTGAGGACCACTGCTCTAAAAGATCCCTTATGCTGGGTACACGCGATGCAATTTCCCGCCCGATTGACATGTAATTGGACGGGAAGTTGCATTGTGTGTACATGTCCAAAACGCACTCCATTGATAAAGGGTGAGTACAGGTGTCAGGAATAGGGATGATCAATGAGATGCAAATACTTCCAAAATTATGCACATTTTTATGCAAATATATGCAGTTTGAAAATGGACCAATCAATTTAAATCTGGGTTTACAAACTGCATATATTTGCATAAAAATGTTTGCATACATTTGCATAAACTTGGAAGAACTTGCATCTCTTTGATCATCTCTAGTCAGGAATGAATAGGGAGTACATAGGAGCTTTCACAACATCTGAAAATCATTTCAACTTTTCTTATATATCAACATACAGTACTGTATATTTAGCATGTACAGTAGACTGCAGAGGCGTTGTACCTCGGGAATAAATAGACTGCGTGGAACTTAATTATAGAACAAATGAAAACAGAACATTGAGGTTGAGGAAAACAGGTGCTGTATTTACTGAAATATATTGTAATCAATAATAAACTATTGTATATTAGTCTAACCACACTGATAAGCAGTATTGTCCCATATCTACGGGAGAATCACACTATAAGAATTTTTATGCTAAACAAATTGTTCTGTCATGTTCAATGCTAAATAACTGCTGGGCTTATCACTTTTATCACAGCTCAATTTGTCCTCTAATCAGTAACTTCAGAAATCAGCTTATCAGAATCTTATTATATATAGCGCCAACTTCTTCCACAGTGCTGTGCAAAGTACCAAACAGACAATAGTGGAGAGTGATCAGTGCAAACCAATGCTGGCTCTGCTGAATGACAATGTGTACACAGCAAAGGACAGAAATGGATTCAGAGATATTTGAAGCTCAGAGAAACTCAGGAAGTAGATCCTATTGTTAAAAATAGGGCAAAAAAAACCTGATCCATTCGCCACATTCCAGCAAACAGAAAGCAGAGGCCAACCTGCTCCGTTTTTCCGAGCGAGAGGATGCGTTATAGTGCGTTATAACTAGAGTTGGGCCGAACCTCCGATTTTAGGTTCGCGAACCGGGTTCGCGAACTTCCGCGGAAGGTTCGGTTCGCGTTAAAGTTCGCGAACCGCAATAGACTTCAATGGGGAGGCGAACTTTGAAAAAAAAAATTTATGCTGGCCACAAAAGTGATGGAAAAGATGTTTCAAGGGGTCTAACACCTGGAGGGGGGCATGGCGGAGTGGGATACACGCCAAAAGTCCCCGGGAAAAATCTGGATTTGACGCAAAGCAGCGTTTTAAGGGCAGAAATCACATTGAATGCTAAATGACAGGCCTAAAGTGCTTTAAAACATCTTGCATGTGTATACATCAATCAGGGAGTGTAATTAGAGTACTGCTTCACACTGACCCACCAAACTGTTCACTGAACAGAACAGGTATGCAGTGGCGGGTTCACTGAACAGAACAGGTATGCAGTGGCGGGTTCACTGAACAGAACAGGTATGTAGTGGCGGGTTCACTGAACAGAACAGGTATGCAGTGGCGGGTTCACTGAACAGTACAGGTATGCAGTGGCGGGTTCACTGAACAGAACAGGTATGCAGTGGCGGGTTCACTGAACAGAACAGGTATGCAGTGGCGGGTTCACTGAACAGTACAGGTATGCAGTGGCGGGTTCACTGAACAGAACAGGTATGCAGTGGCGGGTTCACTGAACAGTACAGGTATGCAGTGGCGGGTTCACTGAACAGAACAGGTATGCAGTGGCGGGTTCACTGAACAGTACAGGTATGCAGTGGCGGGTTCACTGAACAGAACAGGTATGCAGTGGCGGGTTCACTGAACAGAACAGGTATGCAGTGGCGGGTTCACTGAACAGAACAGGTATGCAGTGGCAGGTTCACTGAACAGTACAGGTATGCAGTGGCGGGTTCACTGAACAGAACAGGTATGCAGTGGCGGGTTCACTGAACAGAACAGGTATGCAGTGGCGGGTTCACTGAACAGTACAGGTATGCAGTGGCGGGTTCACTGAACAGAACAGGTATGCAGTGGCGGGTTCACTGAACAGTACAGGTATGCAGTGGCGGGTTCACTGAACAGTACAGGTATGCAGTGGCGGGTTCACTGAACAGAACAGGTATGCAGTGGTGGGTTCACTGAACAGAACAGGTATACAGTGGCGGGTTCACAGTACAGGTATGCAGTGGTGGGTTCACAGAACAGGTATGCAGTGGTGGGTTCACAGAACAGGTATGCAGTGGTGGGTTCACAGAACAGGTATGCAGTGGTGGGTTCACAGAACAGGTATGCAGTGGTGGGTTCACAGTACAGGTATGCAGTGGTGGGTTCACAGTACAGGTATGCAGTGGTGGGTTCACAGAACAGGTATGCAGTGGTGGGTTCACTGAACAGGTATGCAGTGGTGGGTTCACAGAACAGGTATGCAGTGGTGGGTTCACAGAACAGGTATGCAGTGGTGGGTTCACAGAACAGGTATGCAGTGGTGGGTTCACAGTACAGGTATGCAGTGGTGGGTTCACAGAACAGGTATGCAGCCAGGGACAAGCTAAGCCTAACTAATCTTTCCCTATGAGAGAGAGTGTGCAGCAGCTCGCCCTACTCTCACTAATGCAGGCACACGAGTGACCGTAATGGTCGCCGCTGCCTGCCTTTTAGTAGGGGGGAGTGGCTCCAGGGACTAGTGTAGCCTAATTGGCTACACTGGGCCTGCTGACTGTGATGTAGAGGGTCAAAGTTGACCCTCCATGGTGCATTATGGGGCGAACCGAGCTTCCACAAAGGTTCGCCTGCGGGACGCGAATGCGAACCACGGAAGTTTGCATGGAACCGTTCGCAGGCGAACCGTTCGGCCCAACTCTAGTTATAACGCTTCTGCCCCAGATGTGACAAGAAAAGGAGGGGCAGAAAGGTTATAAATTTGGCCTTGCATGCTACAGAGGGATGTGCAAATGACCTGGAAAGAGCACATTTGAAGCAAATTTGAAACAAACATAAACTTATGATGTAATGAATTGTATGGGTAGTACAGATAACAAATAGAACATTAGTAGCAAAGAAAAATGTCTCATGTTTTTTCCAGTACAGGAAGAGTTAAACACTTCAGCTGTTACCTATGCATAAGAGCTGACCTGAGCTCTTCGACCAACTTGATTAAACTCGGCCCTGTTTTCTAAATAGCTGAAACAGCCAAGAGACAGCTTGAGATAAGGTTTTACTGCAGACAAGTTCAAGTTCTGCTTTGTCTTACAGCTTGAAATACAGAGTGGGATATCTAAACTGCAAAAATGTCAGAATGATGCAATGTTATAAATAAAGCTATATAATTGAAATTTAAAATATGAGACTCTTTTCTTTGTTACTAATGTTCTGTTATTTATCTGTACTTCACATTTAATTCATTATCTCATACGTTTATTTTCGCTTCAGTGTCACTTTCAAGGCCCTACATCAGTTACAGACAATCTAATTGCAGACAGAGCATGCAGCTCATGCAGTTAATATTCAGTCAGAGGAAAGGGTCTATAAATTCCAGATTTAGCCTTTGTGTTTTGTTTAAAGGGGCAGTACAGCGAAAAACTGTAAAATTTAAAATATGTGCAAACATATACAAATAAGAAGTACATTTTTTCCAGAGTAAAATGAGCCATAAATTACTTTTCTCCTATGTTGCTGTCACTTTACAGTAGGTAGTAGAAATCTGACAGAAGTGACAGGCTTTGGACTAGTCCATCTCTTTATAGGGGATTCTCAGGCCTGGAACCCACTACAAAATGCTATCGCTAATCGCAATCACTAGCGTTTTGTATGAGCAGTTTGTAAGCGATTTCATGAGCGTTTTAGGGAGCGATTTTAGAAAGTCTAATCAATTTGCCTGCGGTTGTGTATCGATTAGCGATTAGCGGTTTAAAGTCGGATTGGTCCTTTCAATGATTTTTAATGTTGTTACAGTGTACATCCGTGCAAGTTTTGATGAGCGATTACGCCAGTGATTACCGTATTTTTCGGACTATAAGACGCACCTAAGTTTAGAGGGCAACAATCAGGGGGGAAAAAAAACTAAACTTGGTGCGTCTATGGTGCAGGGGCATCTTATGGGCCTTTCCCCCCTACCTTTCTCTAGCTAGGTTTCACTGACTGCCCAGCTACACTAACCCCTGCTGCTCCAGTAACTACCCTACATTAACTCTTGTTGCACCACCAGCTACACTAAGTACTCTACACTACTGATGCTCCACTAAGTACATCACACTAACCCATACTGCCCCCAAAACCTACACTAAGCCACTATACCCCCACTACCTACACTAAGCTACAATGCCCCCACTACCTACCCTAAGCTACAATACCCCCACTACCTACACTAAGCTACAATACCCCCACTACCTACACTAAGCTACAATGCCCCCACTACCTACCCTAAGCTACAATACTCCACTACCTACACTAAGCTACAATGCCCCCACTACCTACCCTAAGCTACAATACTCCACTACCTACACTAAGCTACAATGCCCCCACTACCTACCCTAAGCTACAATACTCCACTACCTACACTAAGCTACAATACCCCCACTACCTACACTAAGCTACAATGCCCCCACTACCTACCCTAAGCTACAATACTCCACTACCTACACTAAGCTACAATGCCCCCACTACCTACCCTAAGCTACAATACTCCACTACCTACACTAAGCTACAATGCCCCCACTACCTACCCTAAGCTACAATACTCCACTACCTACACTAAGCTCCAATGCCACTACTACCTACACTAAGCTACAATACCCCCTACTACCTACACTAAGCTACAATGCCCTCACTAGTTACACTGAGCTTACATGCATGTTTCATACTTACAGAACTGGGAGATGTGTGCTGCTGGGCTGCTGTTGGGCAACTGGTGATGGCATCCTGGGTCCCCTGCAGTCCAGTTCAGAGACTGTCAGGGTTGCGTTGGTGCTTTGCTGAGATCTGGTTTGCCTCCCAGAGCCGGTTATTTAGTCGGAACACCGGCGCTGCTGCAAGAACAGAAGTCACGTGGGCAGCTCCAGCTGATGGCCCACGTGACTCCACCGATGTCCTCCATCCTTCAGTCCGGTCCCTTGCAGTCCGATCCAGAGAGTGTCAGGGTTGCGCTGGTGCTGTACCTCCCGGAACTTGTTTGCCTCCCGGAGCCGGCGCTGCTGCAAGAACAGGAGTCACGTGGGCAGTTCCAGCTGATGGCCCACGTGACTTCACCGATGTCCTCCGCCGCTGATGCCCTCCATCTTTCCGCCGACGGTGAGAAGCAGGGCAACCGTGGTACCAGATGTCGGCCGCTGATGTCCTACACAGCCATCCATCCTCCTGCGTATGCTATTGGAAGACGCGTGTTCATGCCGCTCCTCAGCCGCGCACGCCAGAAAGCCATGCACATGGGGAGTCACGCAGTAAGCAACTCAGGAGATGGAGAACACAGCACTTCGGATGGATGGGTGAGTGCTTTTACTGCACGTTGACCTCTCCCGTTGCGGCGCAGGGACCA
Organism: Hyperolius riggenbachi; assembly: GCF_040937935.1. Lineage (NCBI taxonomy): Eukaryota > Metazoa > Chordata > Amphibia > Anura > Hyperoliidae > Hyperolius > Hyperolius riggenbachi. The sequence goes on from NC_090655.1 coordinate 113,999,915, forward strand.
CCAGCATAGATGAGGGGCGGGGTTGCTAGTGCGGTGAAGGCATGGGTTACGGGCAGCGGCGGGGACCACCAGCATAGACAGGGGGCCTGGGCTGCTTCTAGTGCGGGCGGGGACCACCAGCATAGACGGAGGATATGGGTTGCAAGTGCGGGAGTCCTGGGCCACAAGCAGCGGCAGGGAACACAGACCTGGATTGGCGCAGGCATTACTTGAATGGGCCCTGGTGTAACCTTCATACTATAGGACGCACCTACTTTTCCCCCCCACTTTAGAGGGAGAAAAAGTGCGTCTTATAGTCCGAAAAATACGGTATATGCTTTACATTGAAGCGCAAACACTAACCAAATGCTGCATGTCCTGCGTTTGCGATTTTGCTAATCGCAATCATTTCTGTGGAATTTGCACCATCCATTTACATTGGCAGAGCGTTTAGGGAAATCGCCAGCGATTTCTCACGCTCCCTAAACGCTCAAAAAAATCGCTCTAGTGGGTTCCAGCCCTGAGGGATATATTTATTTTCAAAAGCACTTAGTGAATGGCAGTTGCTCTGTCCAACTGCCAAAAAACTGTGTAGCGAGCAGGGAAACTGGCCAGCATCATTGTTAAAATCCTTTTTTCGGAATATCTTTATAAAGAATAAAAGCCTTGCTGAGAATTCCCTATGAAGAGATGGACTAGTCCAAAGCTTGTCACTTCTGTCAGATTTCTACTGCCTACTGTAAGTGATAGCATTATAGGAGAAAAGTAATTTATGGCTCATTTTACTCTGAAAAAAATGTACTTCTTATTTGTATATGTTTGCACATATTTTAAATTTTACAGTTTTTTCGCTGTAGTGCCCCTTTAACTATTTTCTGTTCACATGAAAACTACAAATTAGAACAAATAATTGCTGAAAATCTGGCTGTAAAACCTAGAAAATATATGGCAGAATATGGTGACAAAAATGTAAATTATGCCATTTGTCTTGGTTTTAATATAATCTAATTATGACAGAGGTGAACTTGTGCAAAATGCCTTTATTATGTTAAGCAAATCTGAACTTGAAATAGACTGATAATATAAACAATTCTATTTAGCCTCTTGCTTCTAAAAATGTTTTTTAAAAAATGTGTTTAAAAGTAAAAAAAAATAGGTTTAATTTTTTATTGCCTTAGCTGAATGACACAGTCTTTCACACAGTGTGACACAGTTGAGACATAAAATCTATGAACTATTGACCTTATTTATCTATCCCCTGCACTGAGAAGCGGTTCTCTGCCAAACAAGAGTTTTATGGATGTAATTAATGATTAGTGAGGGTTAGGCTAGAGTCCAATTAGAGAGAAACTACGATTTGCATACCTGAAAGTTTTTAAGGAAGAAATGAAAACAGCCTAGTTATATACATGAATGAAACTGTACATACACATGCTTATCTTATCATGTCACATGTCAGCTCAGGTACCCTTTAAACATTATAGTTAATAGATAGGTTAGTGTTTATTTCCAAGAATCTCTGATTGTGGGCTCTGTACTATGACTAGGGAGGGGTTAGGACCTCTCATCCCCCTCATGCAAGTTTTTGGGGCTTTGACCAACTTGAATTTCTTTGTTCTATAGCACCACTTGGTGGAACACCTTCCAGGAAACCAAGTTCAGCAGGCCACCAGCCTCTGTAGAAGTGTTCACATGTGAAGTGGCAATTAGGCCTGTATGTTTATGCCACCCACCAGCTATGTAACTTATTACTGCTGTGATTGATTTATTGCAGGGATCAGGAAACTTTTTGCCTGAGAGAGAGCCATAAATGCCACATATTTTGAACTGTAATTCCGTGAGAGCCATACAATATGTTTCAAACTTGGACAGTAGGTTTCACGTCCCTGTTGCCATAGTGATGTGTATACAGTTGATCCGCCGGGCAGCGGAAGTGTCAGACACGTCTTCAGCTTCTCTTGGGTTTCAGCAACATCAGCAATTTCCCTGAGAGACAGACAGGAGAAATACTGACTAACAGCTTGTACAATTAGCTAGCTGACTTGGGGTTTGATTCACTTTGTATGACGAGATCCCCGCACTTAAGCCCAATAGGCTTCCTGTCAAGTGACAGGCAGCCTATTGGGGCAATCAAAGTGCGGGGATCTCGTCCTACAAAGTCACTGGACCTGACAGGGTCCAGAGTGGGAGAATTGGAGCAGCCGTTCGTTTTGGGGTAGCACGAGTAAGTGAGTAGTGCATGCTACAGCAGTAGCGTGCCTACTTCGAAAATGTTACTTGTGCTGCCACACTAAGCTGCGCTGCTTGAGCAGTGTAGCTTAGTGAATCAACCCCTACTGATTTGTATGTGTTCCAGATGTAGCCATCAAAAGAGCCACATCTGGCTCCTGAGCCATAGGTTCCCTATCCCTGATTTATTGCATTGAAGATTAAAACAAAGGCTAGTGATTTTATGAGCAGTGCCTAGTCCTTTTCTCTGTTTTGCATATGGGAACCACCATTCACTTACTACAAACGTGCAAATGAACTATTGTTTCTGACAAGATTTCTGACTCACGTTCGTTTCTCACTTTCTATGATGGTCCCTGACAAATATATAAGTGCTTTTTGCTCTGCCCCTTTCCACATGAAAGAACAACTGAAGTGAGAGGACTATGGAGGCTGTCATATGTATTTCCTTTTAAACAATACCAGTTGCCTGGCAGCCCAGTTGATCTATTTGGCTGCAGTAGTGTGTGAATTACACCAGAAACAAGCATGACGCTAATCTTGTCAAATCTGACAATAATGTTAGAAACACCTGATATACCTATGCTTGTTCAGGGCCTATGGCTAAAAGTATTAGAGGCAGGGGATAAGAAGGACAGCCAGGCAACTGGTATTGCTTAAAGGGAAGGTTCAGGGAGGGAGTAAAAAAAATAAAAATCAATATCCACTTACCTGGGGCTTCCTCCAGCCCGTGGCAGACAGGAGGTGCCCTCGCCGCCGCTCCGCAGGCTTTCGGTGGTCTCCGGTGGCCGACCTGACCTGGCCAGGCCCGGCTGCCAGGTCGGGCTCTTCTGCGCTCCAACGACGGGCTCTTCTGCGTCCCACGGGAGCGCACTGACGTCATCGGACATCCTTCGGGCTGTACTGCACAGGAGCAGAACTACTGCGCCTGCGCAGTACAGCCCGGAGGACGTCCGATGACGTCAGCGCGCTCCCGTGAGGCGCAGATTGGAGTGCAGAAGAACCTGACCTGGCAGCCGGGCCTGGTCAAGTCGGGTCGGCCACCGGAAGCCTGCGGAGTGGCGGTGAGGGCACCTCCTGGCTCCTGCCTGCCACGGGCTGGAGGAAACCCCAGGTAAGTGGATACGGATTTTTAATTTTTTTTTACCCCCTCCCTGAACCTTCCCTTTAAAAAGAAACAAATATGGCAGCCTCCATTTCCCTCTCACTTCAGTTGTCCTTTAAATTGAGATATCCATTATAATGTTAACTGTCATCCTTTTCATACTTTTTTTTCTCTCTCTAAGACCAGTGAAACCTGTGCAATTCTGAAACAGTAACAAACATTTTAAAACCCATGGACGCTAGGGTACATTTATTATTACTTTTATTGGAATCACTTGAGCAGTGTTTCCCTAGCTTCTTATACGCTTTCTCATCATGTGCCCAAGGACCGACTGCACAATACAAATGACCACATGCACCAAAATCACAATGAAATAGTTACGCCAAAAGTATGGATTTTCTCTATGTTGTAATTAAAGTGAACATGTTTTTCCGCAAAAAACAAAAATCTAAATGTAATTACTGATCCTGGCTTTGTCTTACCTTGAGTAGATGACACTTCCGCCTGTAGTACTATCTCCCCTCTTTGAAAAAGCGCTAAGTTATAAGTTCTCAAGCTATAGAATATGTCGTTCATGGTTATAGCTGCATAAATCACTATATGTCCAGTCAGTGGTGGCTCCTACACAGCTGGGCCTCTCAACAGCTGAACGGTCTGTTATGGCAGTAGGTAGGCCATTGAGTTATATAGTACTACATACAAAGAATCTAATATTTCAAATCTGAAGAAAAATAAAAAAGAAAAGATACTGAGCTGTGAAAATGTACAAATAAGATTGAAAAATACAACATAGTATAAGTTAAGAACAGTCACCAACACACATTTCAAAGCAACAGCAGTCTGCAGCACATCTGGTATTTCAGAATTCTGTGAAATTTTAAGTGTCAAACATAAAATGATGTAGCATTGTCAGTATTGAAGATGGCAAAGAACCACTGTGCAGTACAAGCTTATTAGCAAAAGACAAGTCATACTGAGTGCCTCATAGTTATCAGCTGTAAAATGAATGTACTCAGGATATCTGGATTCCAGAAACTTGGTCCTAATTTTTACTTAGACTACAGTTAGACTGGCAACAACTTACTAATAATATGCTGGGGAGTTTTAATTTATCTATATCATAGGTTTTCAACGTGTGGTACGCCTACCCCAGGGGGTACTTCTGATGGTTCCAGGGGGTACTCAGGCTTGATATAATTACCCAAGAATAACACATTTAGAGTTTTAGAAAATTATAAATCTTATTTAAACAACACCAAATTAGTGTTTTAGCTAATTAAAAGCAATAGTAAATGCTTGGAAATTGTTTATAACCAATTATCATGTACTACGGTTAAATATCTATTTGTCAAGGGGTACTTGTGATAATGTTTATTATGCTAGGGGGTACTTGTTAAGTACAGGATTTTAAAAGGGGTACATCCCAATAAAATGTTGAGAAACACTGATCTATATGACCGAACTTTGATATGAGAAAAAGGGTTGTTTTTTTTAAATAAAAATATTCAGAAAAAGACACATCATATACTAACAAAAACCCACTCTAATCACCAGCCAAAGACATGTTTTGGTGTATTTACAAATGAAAATAATTGTCAGCTTCAGCAAAAGAATAGTAAATAAATAAAAATAAAAAAGAAAGTCATGTCAAAAGTACCGAACACTTAAAACAGATCTCTCTTTATTTGTTGTTAAAGAGAGGAACTGTACTGAAAGTAGCACAATTAATAAAATTGCTTATTTTTTGCAATAGTCACTTCATCTTTCCTCTCCCTGATTTACATTCTGAAATTTATCTCTGGTGGTGACATCATTAGTTCTGCCAGGTGAACTCTGCAGAATGTTGTTTTCTGAGAGTTATATGTGCAGAGGGAGATGTTGTTTGCTTGGCAGTTGGAAAAAGCTGTTATTTCCCACAATGCAACAAGGTTCACAGACAGCAAACTGTCAGGCCCATGGTCATGACATCACAATGTGGGAGGAGTTTCACCACAATATCAGCCATACAGATCCCCCTGATGATTGAAGAAGAAAGGTAAAGATTTCTCATGGGAAAGGGGGTATCCTCTACTGATTGATTTGAAGTTCAATCCTCAGTTATAGTTCTTCTTTAACTTTCGACTTGAGTGGAATATGCAGCGATTATTCAGGATACTCAGCTTTACGTTAACTATTCTGGTTTGAGCATCACAAACACTTCCTATATCTATATCTTGCTGTATATACATCACTCTCCCAGTGATGTTTAGCCAAGGCTATGATGTCCCAAAGCCCTCTCCTCCTGGGGCGCTCTGGGAGACCAGATGTTGTTTCTGCTCACTTTGGAACACAACACAAACAAACCTTCTGCAGTTATGCACCTTGCCAGCAGTAAAAAAAATCGCCATTTGTTATACATTTTAGAATGTAAATCAGGGTGAGGAAAGGTTTTTCAATGGGCAAACTGAATAAGTAATTTACAATGTAATTTGTAAAAAAAAAAAAAAAAAAAAGCCATTTTATTTACAAATTTATATTCAGTAAACTGTCTCTTTAAATCAGATTTTAAGCACTTTATCCACCACTACAGTATATCTACTCCCTCTGTGACTTAATCTAATCCATGAGGACGTAGATACAGTATACAGAACGTCTTGTAGCAGAAGCAGTGCTGTGCAGGATTGGGCTTGCTCCTGTGCACACTTCTGGCACATCTGATGCAGCTCTACTTGGTGAAAGGGAATATATGTTCCCTGAGCTAATTAGATTGATGTTTACCATTAAAAATACTATAATCAAATGACTTCACCATAAATTTTGACAGGAACATAATCTCAGTTTTGTGATAAACGGTGAGAATAGCTAAACAATATTTGTGTTTTTTATCTACAGTAGCACTTTTTATTTTTAAACTGGAATTGGTACAACTGAGAAATAATGTGTTTTTTTTAATTTTTTTCCTTTTTTCACATTAAAATGCATAGAAAACAAAATAGTTTGAGGGAAAAAATACCATACAATGAAAGCCTAGTTTGTCTTGAAAAAAATATATATTTCATTTATGTGTCATAAGTAGGAATAACGTTATTGCTGATTAAATAGGCCACACGTTTTATGAGCCCTGTAAGATGGGCCCCAGGCTGTGAGGTTCACCAAGAAGGGGCAAAGGAAGGGTTGTGAACATTAAGGGGCACCATGAAAGTTTTGCTGGGGGGCCCCGGGACTTATAGCTATGCCCCGCAAGTTGAACCCCATCTTATTTAACTGTGGGTTTAAGATTTTCTGTACATCTGGGACTCCTGCACTAACACATCAACTTCTTGTTTGTCACATTTTCAATAGATTTTAAGAAAAAAGAGGTACATCTGTAAAGCTACCTAAACAATTCAGTTTTTCTGCGACTCAACCAATCTTTCATGTTTATTTTAAATGATTGCTTGCAGAGTATGTCCTGGAGATGGTTTGCCCAGGAGGCAGAGTAGCATATAATGTCCTATGGAGAGGTGAGGAGGGAGGATGAGCACAAGGTATACTGCCCCTGCAGCGGGAACCTAGCAACTGTCCAAAATGATTTAAGGTGGCAGATTTGAAAAGACAAAAGCAGGGACACCGAGAGCCCAATATGGTGTAGTATGTAATGGTGATGATGGAAAATGTAGGGTAAGTAGAGTAATACTCACAAACCAGGGTTACTCCTTAGGCAACCTATGTAAAAGCAGGTGGGGAGAACAAGCCTGTACCTACTCAGGATTAAGAAGTCGCTCTCTGTAGGTAGGAAGAAATATGAGAATTTCCTCCCTTCCACCAAAGGTGTACTGGTGCAGTATCAGAGTAAACTGAGGCGCCAAAAGGATAAAAGGATATAACATTTTTAAAACATGGAAGTGGTGGAGGTGGACTCTTAACGACTCCAAAGGACATGACAAAAGGAACGTGTTAAAGTATAGCACAAGGTTTATTTATACACTCCACAATTTTTGCAATGCGTTTCACGGGCATGACCCCGCTTCATCAGGCAGTAAGACAGGAGTATTCAGCTAAAGCCGTCCAGGTCTATACTTCACAGAGGTGCTCAGTATAGCCCTGGACGGCTTTAGCTGAATACTCCTGTCTTACTGCCTGATGAAGCAGGGTCACGCCCATGAAACGCTTTGCAAAAACTGTGGAGTGTATAAATAAACCTTGTGTTATACTTTAACACGTTCCTTTTGTCGTGTCCTTAAGTCCACCTCCATGTTTTAAAAATGTTATATCCTTTTATCCTTTTGGCGCCTCTGTTTACTCTGATAAGGTGGCAGATTGGCTGTAGAAGAGCCTGTGTACAAAGAGCCTGTGTACAAAGTATACCATCAACCAAAATGATCATGAATGATTACAGTATTTCAATTAACAAAATTGTACCATGTTTATATAACTTGAGATGTATTTTTGGTAAGACTGTTCCGTTACTGAGCAACAAAGGAAGGAGTTTTCGCTTCAGTGCCTCAGGACTAAAGTGAACCTGCCTCACACTGTGCCTGTTGTGTTTTGTGCAACAGGACTGATAAAAATCCCCCACTGTGTGTACAAAGTAACTAAGTCCACTTACCATCCTGTCACATGGAGATGAGGACGGTGAGCTGTAGCCAAAATAGTTATACAAACTAATTTTGGAAATTATATTTTTATTTATAAACTATAAATAAGCACATCTGGTGGGGCACATACTGCTCTACCCTCTTTTAAAGAGCACCTGTGGTCTAGGAAAATAATACGCTGCAAAGGAAGTTGTTTCTTTCCATTTTCAATAACAGCAGAAGAAAGACAGGTGAATGCTTTTTTAGCAGAAAACCGCAGCACTAAGCATAAAACATAGCAGCTCACTGCAGTCCATAAATAACAGTGTGATTGAGGTTCATGTATAAAGTCTGTGGGTTTATGTCTCTCAAGTGTGCTACCCAAGCCCCTCATAACTTCCTCTTGTGAACACCTCGTTACACCCCCACTCTTCCTCCAGAAACAGATACACTCTCAACGCTGTATAGAATAATACACCCCCACTCTTCCTCTAAATAAACTTATACATCCTCACACCTCATCCTTCTACACTGATACACCCCCTCCTTGTACACTGATACACCCCCACCTTGTACACTGATACACTCCCACCTTGTACACTGATACACCCCACCTTGTACACTGATACACCCCCACCTTGTACACTGATACACCCCCTCCTTGTACACTGATACACCCCACCTTGTACACTGATACACCCCCACCTTGTACACGGATACACTCCATATACCATGATATACCCCCACTCTATTGCCATATACTATTATATACCACCACTCTATCTCCACATACAATAATACACCCCAACTCTATCTCCATATACCATGATACACCCCAACTCTATCTCCATATACCATGATACACCCCAACTCTATCTCCATATACCATGATGCACCCTCACTGTATTGCCTGATACAATGATACACCCACTCTATCTCCATATAGCATGATTCTCCCCCATTCTATCTCCATATACAATGATAGTCCACAACTCTATCTCCATATACAATGATACAGCCCCACTCTAATGCCATATACAATGATACACCCCGACTCTATCTCCATATACCATGATACACCCCCATTCTTTCTCCATATACCCTGATATACCCCCACTCTATCTTCATATATCATGAAACAACCTCAATTTATCTCCATTTACCATAACATACCCCCACTCTTCCTCCATATACAACGGTATGTCCTCACACATCTGTCATATACACTCCTACTCTATCTCCATATACACTGATACACCACAGCTCTATCACCATATACACTTATAAAGTACACTGCCACTCTATCTCCACCTACACTGACACCCCCTCCCCCCCACTCCATCTCCATATACACTGACATACCCCACACTCTATCTCCATGTACACTGATACATCCCCACTCTATCACCATATACACTTATACAGCTCCGCTCTTCCTCCATGTACACTGAAACACCCTAACCCTATCTCCGTATACACTGATACACCACCACTCTTCCTTTATACACATTGATACACCCCTGAACCTCCGCTATATAAGCTGATACACCACCACTCCGTTTCCAAATATACTGATACAATCTCACTATTCCTTCATATACACTGATATACAGTGGGGATATGCCCCATTCTATCTCCATATAGAATGACACAACCCCACTCTTCCTCTATATACACTGATATACCCCCACTCTATCTCCATATACACTGACCCCCCCCCCCCCCTCTTCCTCAATATACACTGATACCCCTCCGCTCTTCCTCCATATATAGTGATATCCTTACCCACTCACTCTTCCTCTGTATACATTGATAACCCCCCTCACCCTTCATCCATACACACTGATACACACCTCATATACGCATTGTAATGATCTGCTCAGCTGCCTGTGCAACCAGGCAGCTTTTTGACCATTGTTTAGGTTTGCATGCTGCAGGACTCTGGAAAGAAGAGCTTCTGTCAGCTTTGCAGCTTGTGCTTGCTGAGGAATTTGCATACGTTGTCATGCAAATTGCCTGGCCACATTCATTGGAGGCGTGTACTATAAGTACTATGTGTTTCCCACAATGCTTGGCTGGTCATAAGGATTCCTTCCTGTAAAACACTCCTGGAGGAGTGTCAGCCTTACTCTCTGTTTGAAGATCAGCTTAGAGTAATTTCTGAAACTGCGCTAGGCAGGTTCCCCTAGTGCAGTTAGGATTGCTTATCTGTTTTGTTTGTTCTGTTGCGATTGTCCTGTCCCAGCGGTGGTCGGCAGGAAATAGTTCTGATCTCTGTTCTTGGAGTATAGCTGGTGCAGCGGTTGCTACCAGCTATCTCTTCTGATCTGTCTCACTTGTGTCGCACTAGCATCTTGCGCTAGCGCTGTGGATCCTTCTGTTCTGTCTCCTTGGATCGCGCTAGCCACTTTCCGCTAGTGCTGTGGATCCTTCTGTTCTGCCTTCCTGGATCGCACTAGCATCCTGCGCTAGTGCTGTGGATCCTTCTGTTCTGCTACTCTGTCTGCCTGGATCGCACTCGCCTAGCGCTAGTGCTGTGGATCCTTCTGTTCTGCTACTCTGTACCTGGATCGCACTAGCATCCTGCGCTAGTACTGTGGATCCTTCTGTTCTGTCTTCCTGGATCGCGCTAGCCACTTTCGCTAGTGCTGTGGATCCTATCTCTCGCTTGTCCCTGTTTTCGCGTGTCTGTCTTGTCTGCTACGAACGCTTGCTGGAGGCTCGGTGAGGTAACCGTTAAGCAATCGCTCGCATCCTCTGTTGCATGTTTGTCTGTCGATGGTTAGTTAGGCGTGCTTGTCTCTGTTGTGCTTATCACGTGGAGACTGCGCATGAACGCGTGCACTGTTGCGAATGAGTGCGGTGTTCGCGTTCAGTTAGCGTTTGTTATTTTCCGTATCTCCTCATTGTATGATTTGCTGTGCCTTTGCTATCCTCGTATTCTGTTCTGATCTGCCTTGTGTCACTTTTGGCAATCGCCTTTCTTGCGGTTGCGTTTCTGTTTCGTATCTGCTGTTGTGTGTGCGCTGTCGCGGGGTGGCGACTAGATTGGCGCACACACATACAACCTGTCCCTTTGCTCGTTCTCATTCGCAATCGCTTCTCTTGCGATTGCGTTCTGCGCTTCGTACAATTCCTCTTCCTCCATTATAAATGATGGCTGTTGGTGCTGTCTGATTTTTTTCATGTCTGCCAGTAGTATAGATGATTCCATGCTGGCTGATTGTGGATCAAATAATATTAACAAATTACATGGCAAATATAAAACATTTCTTGATTTTTACTTGCTGCTATGGGCAGACTTTAGAACCAATGACACAAATAAAGAGGGAGGAACTCTAGGAAGTCTCTTACACTAATTTGTATTCTGCTGCCATGCCTCCCAGTGATTTTATTACAAAGTTTTAGAGGCTGAAAACCAAAGTTAAGGGAAGCCGAGGTGAAAGGATATGGAGGTTGATTTGTTTTCTTCTTTTTAAACAGTGCACATTGCCTGGCTATCCTGTTGTTCCTCTGCCTCTAATAATTTAAGCCATATACCCTGAACAAGCATGCAGATTAGATGCCCATGACAAATTTGACAAGATTAGCTGCATGGTTGTTTCAGGTGTGCGATTTAGACCCAATTGACCAGAAAGATCAGCAGGACTGCCAGGCATCTGGTATTGTTTAAAATAAAATAAGTATGGCAGCTTCCATAGCTCTCACACCTCGGGTTCCTTTTAAAAGATATTATTTGGAGGCTTTCAATAACAAAATGATGATTTTTGCTCTATAATCACACTCACATATTTCTAAAAGCAGAGTATGCTGACAGGTGTGCTTTAAAGGGGCATTATGGGGAAAAATTTGTAAAACTTAAAAACTTCCTGTGTAGCCATCACTTACCATAGTTATTGTAATCTGCAAGCTCTGAATCTCTTACTGTCAGGTTTTGGATTAGTCTCCTCATGGAGGATTCTCAAAGTTTCTTTTAATTGTTTTTCGAAAACACTCTCTGGAAAGAAGCTATACAAATATGCCAGGCAGGCTCACTACTCACGTGCACACTATTTTGGCAGTTGAACTGTACCCCTGCCAGTCAAGAAATGCCTTTGAAAATAAATTAAATCCCAAGAATCCCCTATGAGAAGATGGACTAGTCCAAAACCTGTCTGTAAGAGGTTCTGTAACAATCGGTGTAACACAGAGAGGGTCTGATTACCGGTGATCTGCAGTTATCACCGAGAATACAGATATATACCCGATTATAGATGATGTGCAGTATCACCGATAATCAGATATATCTCTAACCTCTGGACACCTGAGTAATATCTGAGTGTTTGGTGCAACAGTAGTACTTTGAGGTGAGCACCCGTACAGAGGGTGCAAGGCAGTAGGAGGTACTGCCTAAAGAACAGATTCCTTCCAATGGCCTGAGGCTCCCCAAGGGGAGGAGCCAGGCTGAGAGTGGGAAGGACCAGAGTGTGAGTGACACCAGGGGTGAAGTGTCACTGACAGGTCTGTGAACTATCTCCCAACAGGGGAAATAGTTCTCGAGGTCGGACAGGCCAGGTCGGCAATAGACAGACAGATCAGGTACAAAGACAGGAGACAGAATCGGAATCCAAGGACAAGCAGAGTTCGGCAACAGAGTATCAGATATAGCGAAGTACCAATTCAGAGATCAAGAGAGTGGTCAGGAAAGCAGGAAGTCATAACAGATAATAACAATGCCTAATCTTTAGGTGTGAGCTCCGTGATCATCAACACCCTGGAACTAGTCTGATATATAACAGAGTGGTAATACAGTTCCCTAGTCTTGGGTGTGAGTTCCTTGATCATCAACACCCTGGAACTAGTCTGAAGTATAACAGAATGATAATACAGTTCCCTAGTCTTGGGTGTGAGTTCCTTGATCATCAACACCCTGGAACTAGTCTGAAGTATAACAGAATGATAATACAGTTCCCTAGTCTTGGGTGTGAGTTCCTTGATCATCAACACCATGGAACTAGTCTGAGGTATAACAGAGAAATAACAACACAGATTCTAGCAAAAGGTCTGAGTGCTACCACATGGTGATCGCAACGGCAGACACCAGAGAAATGACCAGCACCTAGTATATATACCCTAGCGCTCTCCAGCGCCTCCCTTAAGTGCTGGACCAATAGGAAGTAGTAAAATTGTCAGCTGACCGGCTTGGTCAGCTGACACCCGTCTGGCTGTCATAAAGGCTCTGCCTCTCAACGCGCGCGCGTCCTTCTGAACCTGTGTGGACTATCAGTCCCAGCCACACCAGACCTGTTTTGCAATGTATCCGCTGTGCAGGACGCGGAGCCAGCCGCACCGCTATCCGAGCACGCGACGGTTTCTCCGCGTTCCGCCATGCGGACAGATGTAGGCCTATGCGTGCAATCCGCCGCGTCGGACGCGGAATCCGCCGCCTTGTTTACTGGGCATGCAGCGGTTTCTCCGCGCTCCGTCAGGCTAGTGGATGCAGGCCCATGTGCGCAAACTGCCATGTTGAACGCGGAATCAGCCGCCTTACCTTGAGTACTCGCGGCGGCTTTTCCGCGTTTTCTCACAGGTTCAGGATTGGTGGATCCTAAGGCCTACTGTCAGTGACAGCTACATAGGAAGTAAAAACTTAATATTGTGTTTACTCTGAAACAAATGTACATCTTATATGAAGGTGTAAATGTGAATTTTAAATTTTACAGTTTTTCACTATAGTGCCCCTTTAACTAAAACCGGCTATCTTCTGTAACCATGATAACTGTGAGGAGAGTCATGGGAATGGGTACTTGAAACATTGAGGAGGTGACAGGAAGTGGCAGGCTTTTTACCTCAGAGGGGAGTAATTCATTGATTAGTAACTTTACACAAATTACATCACTGAAGAATGCACCATCAGACACAAATGTACCCCATGGAAAAAAACACTGGTTCAACTAGTAATCCTTGGAGCTTGGTAGGTGTTTCTCGCTGAATTATGAAGCAGCTATAATCACCAGTGAGCAGCCATGTGACTTTGCAATCCTTTTTTCACTTCCCCAGAGATCAGACTTCATCAACTAGCTATGTTAATCCTTTCAGAACAATACCATTTACTGTATGTGCAGATAATACACAACTGTACCTCTTGGCCCCAGACCTTAACTCCCTACTCACACGTGTTCCTGGCTAATTGTTTGCTATATATCCTCTTTCATGACCCCTCGCTTCTTAAAACTTATCATGAGTAAAAACAGAACTAGTCATTTTTCCACCCAGTGCTGCTCATCAGGATACCGGATATCCGAATAGACTCGGATATCCGAACTTTTTAGGCCTATCCGATCGGATCCGGATTCCGGATAGCTGGACGGAAATCCGGATAGCTCTATGCGGATAGTTGGTCGCATAACCCGGATATCCGCGGATACCGATCGGATATCCGAATCCGGGTACTGTAACCATGGACATGATGTCCATGACGTCATTCAGCCAATCAGAGCGCTCCCAGCCTAAGCCCAAGCACCCAATCACAGAGGGGAACCTTGGCCAGTCCCTCCTGTATATAAGGAGGGGGGCATGTTAAGAATCTCGTCCTTGCTTTGTGACTGCCACTGAGATAGTTTGTCCAGTGTGTTTGGCTGAAGCAAGTACATTATCCCAGTGATAACCCAGCGTTTTAACACTAAAACACCTTCTGGTTTTACTGTTTTACTGTGTTGTAGTTAGCTTAGCTAGTCTGTGTAATTTGTTAGTGTCAGTCAGTCTTGTCAGTCAGTCTTTCAGCTGCAGCAGCTGCCTGTGCCTGCTACTAGGTCCTGTGTCTTTGTGTGTGCTGTGTCTGTGTGCACACACTCCAGGCTCCTTGCTGCTGGCTGGGCTGCTATTACTACTGCTACTGTGGTTTTATATTGTGTAGTTGCAGACAGTGCTAGTACTACAGATTATTGCTGCTGTGCTGCTGCTGAGTGAGCAGTGTCAGTGTGTTTAGTTGTTGTACTCCTGTCTGTCAATCTGCTGATCATTTCCAAGCCCGCCGCCAATAATAAAAGTGCACCAAGTACCCCACACACATCATCTGTGACGTCGACTCATCAGTGACAGTGAGTCTTGTACTATGTCTGGCACTGGCAGTGTGAGACGGGGGAGGGGCAAGGCCAGAAGGAGAGTGAGCAACATTGCGGCCTCTGGCAGCAGTTCTGCCGCATCAGTCATTCCGCCGCTACCCACTGGCAGTCACGCTGCAGAGACGCAGCAGCGTGTTGCGTCAATTTTCAAGCAGGGTCAGCGGCGCAGATTGGAGGAGAAGGACGCCGCGTCTGTGATGCAGCAGATGGCGCATGACGAGGAGCAAGCCAGTGACAGTGAGGCCACCACCACCAGCCCTAGCCCTAGAGAAAATATTCTCAGCAAAATTGGCTTTACAGAAGAGTCTGAGATGCTGACAGTAATTGTTGGGGGGGAGCCCGTCCATGATGTGTCAGCAGAAGAGGAGTTTGAGGCGGGCTCATCATCCCAGCAGTTTTACGAAGGGGAGTTTGATGATGAGGTGAAGGACCCGGACTACCAGCGACCGGAGGGGCATGTCAGCTCTGACTCTGAGGAGGAGGAGTCAGTGTGTATGGCACGCAGGTTGAGCATTGCAGGGATTGGCAGGAGCAGCAGTGGGCATGGAGTACGTGACCCGCAGGCTGCTGCTCCATCTGTCAGTGGCACGACTACCACCAGCCGCACCACTCAACCCCAGGCCCCAACCACCACCGGGAGAAAATCCACAGCAGCATCCCGTTCTGAGCCACGTAAGGGAAAACTCCAATCCCCAATATGGCAGTTTTTCCATCTGCCCTCACTGGATAGCAAATTTGTAACGTGCAAATTATGCCATGTGAAGCTGAGCAGAGGGTCTCACCTCTCCAGTTATGGCACCTCCAGCTTCATCAACCATCTGGGCAATAAGCACAAACCTGAGCATCAGGAATTCAAGCTGCTGAAGGAAGCTGGCGCTGGCCCTTGCAGAGGTCAGAGCACTATAACCAGCTTTGCCACTCCTGCTGACACTGAGGCCTGTTCAGGCAGCCAGTCCTCCTCAGTGGTCTCCTCTGTTCCCTCCTCAGCTTCCCGTGCAAGCCTAAAACGCCCCCACCACCAGACCCTGCTGAGTGACTCTTTTGTGGTCAGGGCTCAGCCTCCCGGCAGCCGTCGCATACGCCAGCTGAACGGCTTGCTTACACGGGCCATGTCCTCCCAGCTCCTCCCGTACTCGTTTGTGCAGGAGGGGAGCCGGATGCGTGCGCTCCTGCAGTGCGCAGCGCCGGATTGGCCAATCCCCAGCCGGCACTACTTCGCACGCAAGGCCATCCCAGCACTGCACTGCTTTGTAAAGGCCAACGTGGAGCGTGGGCTGGATCATGCGCTTGGTGCGCGCGTCCATGTGACAATGGACTCATGGAGCAGCCGGTTCGGGACAGGCCGCTATTTGTCCTTCACCGCGCACTGGGTCAGTTTGGTGGAAGGGGGTGAAGAGGAGACAGCAGCATCATCACCACGGTGGGTGGTGCCACCCCGCAGCAGGGTCAGGGGAAGTGCAGCAGCTTCCAGCTCTGATCCGGTTCCATCCGCCGCCAAACAACCCCGCCTCAGCAGCAGCGTGAAGGCCCACCACTGC
The DNA here is from genome assembly GCF_040937935.1 of Hyperolius riggenbachi. Lineage (NCBI taxonomy): Eukaryota > Metazoa > Chordata > Amphibia > Anura > Hyperoliidae > Hyperolius > Hyperolius riggenbachi. The sequence continues at coordinate 114,016,404 of NC_090655.1, forward strand.
CAAGCGCTGCTGCAGATGGTCACGGTGGGCAAGAACAAGCTGACGGCAGACCACGTCTTGGCCAAGCTCCGAGAGCAAGAGAGGAGTTGGCTGACCCCCAGAGGCCTCAGAGTCGGAGAGGTGGTGGCCGACAATGGTGCAAACTTGGTTGCCGCCATCCAGCGGGGAAACCTCACCCACATCCCCTGTCTGGCCCACGTCCTGAACCTAGTGGTGCAGAAATTCCTGCACACCTACCAGGGGATGGACACTCTTTTGGGAGCGGCAAGGAAAACGGTGGGTCATTTTCGCCGCTCGGGTGGTGCCACAGCGACCCTTACAGCCGTGCAGATGGAGCTGAACCTCCCACAGCACTGCCTCATTATAGACGTTCCAACACGCTGGAATTCCACCCTGGCGATGTTGGAACGTCTGGTTGAACAGAGGCGGGCTGTCAACCTGTACCTGGCCAGAGCCACCATGGATGCCAACTTGTTGGGGACCGGCACCACCCACCTCCCAGACATCATCCGCCCTGCTGAGTGGGGAAAAATGCAGCTGGTGTGCTTTGTGCTGGCACCCTTCCTGGAGGCCACCAACATGGTCAGCCGGGACCATGCGTCGCTGTGTGAGTGGTTGACCATTGTGTGCATGCTGGACAAGGCCCTCGATGCTCTGCTGGAAGTGGGAGAGGAAGCCTTGATCCAGCAGCAGGAGCAGCAGCAGCACACTTCACAGTCCACCTCTGTGCAGCAGGAGGAGGATTCGGAGGAGTTGGAGGAGGACTTGGAGGAGTTGGAGGTCCCTGACCTTGAAGAGGAGGGGGCACAGCGGAGTGCAGCTGCAGTAGTGCGGGGGTGGAGAGAGCAAGATGAGGCTCCGGAATCAGAGGAGGACGACAGCACTGTCAGCGGTGCAGAAGATGATAGGTCAGCAGAGATGGCAGCCCTCTTCCCCATGGCAGTGCACATGCTGCAGTGCCTGCGCAAAGACCCAAGGGTGAAGGAGATGAGTGCTCGGGAGGACATCTGGATCACCCTGATGCTGGACCCACGGCTGAAGGGGAAGCTGGCTCAGTTCCTGCCTGTAGGAGGAGACCCTGTGCGCCGAATCAGGGACTTGCAGCGGATTCTGGTTCGGCGCTTGGAGGAAGCCTTCCCCCGGACTCCCACCCCCCCTGCTGTCTCAGTCCAGCCAGCACAGCAGCAGGTGCCTGCATCCAGCATCAGCAGGCGCCCAACAAACCTGCTGTCTCTGACAAAGGCGCTCTATGCCACACCAGTACCGCTGCCTACTTCTCTGTAGGCAAGGTGCCTGCAGCAGCATCCGGCTCTCAAAGCCAGAACCAGCACCTGACCCAGATGGTGGCCGACTATATGGGGTCCTATAGCGGGCTTGACACCGACACCCCTGTGGACCCCTTGGAGTACTGGGTGAAGCACCTGGATATCTGGGGCGAGCTGGCGCAATACGCCCTGGAAGTGCTGTCCTGCCCGCCTTCCAGCGTTATGTCGGAAAGGTGCTTCAGTGCGGCCGGTGGCGTGGTCACTGAGAAGCGCTCTTGTCTGTCAGGCCAGTCTGTGGACAGACTGACTTTTTTAAAGATGAATGAGGCTTGGGCAATTGGTGAGTTCCTGGCCCCTGTTGTTGGCAAGAGGGGGAAATGAAGTGGCTGAGTGGTTATCACTATGCCTGCTTGCTGCTTAACCACCCTTTACCACCACAACCTCCTGACTCCATCTTCATGAAGCCAGGTTCTTATTTTTTGAACTGTGCCGTGGTACCTGCCATGGTCAACTATGTAAACACAATAGCTGTGTAATTTTTTTGGAGGTGTCTGTGCTGTGCGAGTTGTGGGGAGGCCCCAACTGCGTCAGTACGACCGCTTCCTGGAACCTCTCCTAATTTTTTACTGTGCCGTGGTACCTACAACAGTGCCATGGTCAACTATGTAAACACAATAGCTGTGTAATTTTTTTGGAGGTGTCTGTGCTGTCCGAGTTGTGGGGCCCCAACTGCGGCAGTACGACCGACCGCTTCCTGGAACCTCTCCTAATTTTTTACTGTGCCGTGGTACCTACAACAGTGCCATGGTCAACTATGTAAACACAATAGCTGTGTAATTTTTTTGGAGGTGTCTGTGCTGTCCGAGTTGTGGGGCCCCAACTGCGGCAGTACGACCGACTGCTTCCTGGAACCTCTCCTAATTTTTTACTGTGCCGTGGTACCTACAACAGTGCCATGGTCAACTATGTAAACACAATAGCTGTGTAATTTTTTTGGAGGTGTCTGTGCTGTCCGAGTTGTGGGGCCCCAACTGCGGCAGTACGACCGACCGCTTCCTGGAACCTCTCCTAATTTTTTACTGTGCCGTGGTACCTACAACAGTGCCATGGTCAACTATCTAAACACAATAGCTGTGTAATTTTTTTTGGAGGTGTCTGCTGTCCGAGTTGTGGGGAGGCCCCAACTGCGTCAGTACGACTGCTTCCTGATACCACTCTGATGTTGATTGACAGCCATTTTTTTAGGGGGGGGGGGGATTTTAAGTCCACTCCCCACATCATCAGTGTTTCCATTTTCAAAATTATGATGCTACATGCCTCATATACCCTAAAAAACCTTTTTAAAGCAATTTAAAGGCCACTTCCGGGATTAAACACGGATATCCGAATCCGATCGGATACTAGGGTCGGATATCCGAATCGGATTCGGATCGGAAAATTTTGAATTCGGATATCCGACCCGGATCGGATAGCGGGGTATCCGGATCCGAATCGGATCCGGATTTTGAAAAGGGGTATCCGAGCAGCACTATTTCCACCACCGTCTCTGTTCACCTCTCTGTCTGATATAAAAATAAATGTAATAATAATATTCCCATTAGTTCAATTCCAAAAGCTTGGTGCTTAGGGGTAATATTTGACTCCTTTCTCTCGTTTATTCCTCACATTCAGGGCCGATTCTAGTAACAATGGGGCCCCAGGGAAAATTTAGGCCCAGGGCCCACCAACAGACACCCCTCGACCAAAAAGCAGCATTAGGGGTTCTTTGTTGCATCCAAATTTTCCTCCTGGGCCCCTGAGCTGGCTGTGGACCCTCCCAATCACCTCCTAACTTAACTGGTCCCCCTTGGGGTCCCTGCTGAGTCTTTGGTAGTGTAGTGTCTCACCAGCACAGGTGAGACGCTCAGGGCCGGCCCTAGACTTTTTGCCGCCTGAGGCAAATTTTTTAAAAAAAAATCGCCACCGCCGCCCCTCCCCCCTCGGGGGGGGGGGCCGCTCTGGGGGGCCGCCGAGCTGGAGGGGTAGCTGGCAGGACGGGGGTATTGGGCCAGCGGCGGGGAGGGGGGTCGGACCCCCCCCCTCCCTCGCCTGGGTCCCCCGTCCTCCGCTCCCCTCCAGCCTAAATAGACGCAGCCGTATATGTAAGAGGCACGGGCGGGGAGACACTCACCTCTTCCCAGCATGCGCTCCACTGACATCACTTCCTGCAGCGTTGCAGGAAGTGATGTCAGTGGAGCGCACGCTGGAGCGAGGAGGAGGTGAGTGTCTCCCCGCCCGTGCCTCTTACATATACGGCTGCGTCTATTTAGGCTGGAGGGGAGCGGAGGACGGGGGACCCAGGCGAGGGAGGGGGGGGTCCGACCCCCCTCCCCGCCGCTGGCCCAATACCCCCGTCCTGCCAGCTACCCCTCCAGCTCGGCGGGCCGGCTCCCCGCACCCACGGACGGGCGGGTGCCGCCCCTGGAAATTTGCCGCCTGAGGCAAAAGTTTCACCCCGCCTCATGAGCGGGCCGGCCCTGGAGACGCTGCTCTGCCAAAGACTCTGCAGAGGCGCCGGGGAGCAACAGTTAAGGGGGGGGGGAACACTTTGGGGGCCCCTACATGCTCTGGGGCCCTGGGGCAATTGCCCCCTTTGCCTCTATGGTAGCGCCGGCCCTGCTCACATTCACTCCCTAACCAGCTCCTGTCATCTCCAACTCAAAAAAATATCTCGCATCTGATCTTTTCTCACTCAGGACACTACTAAAATGCTTATACATGTTCTTATATCTTATCTGGACTATTGTAACATACTACTTTGTGGACTACCAACTAACAGACTGGCACCACTCCAATCTGTACTGAACTCAGCTGCTCGTCTCATTCATCTTTCTTCTCGCTCTTCCTCTGCTGCTCTTCTCTGTCAGTTCTTCATTGGCTGCCAATTAACCCCAATTAACAAAAGGATCCAGTTCAAACTCTAAACCTTAACCGACAAAGCTCTTCACAATCTCTCTCTCCTGTACGTCTCATCACTAGTCTTCAGATACGAACATAACTGCAATCTCAGATCTGCACACCACCTTATTTTGTCCTCCTCGCATTTACCTATACAAGATTTCACATGTGCTTCACCCCACCTCCCGAAAAACTCACTTTTTCCGACAAGTATACACTAACTTAAAGAGGAACCTCAACCTAAACAAACATACTGTCATTAACCACTTAACGACCGCCTAACGCCGATAGGTGGCGGCAGGTCGTAAGTGGTATCACATGGAAACGGCCGCTCCGGTGTCTCCGTGAACAGCCTGTGAGCCTCTGATCGCAGTTCGCAGGCTAATTGTACACACGCGGGGAAAAAAATCGCCGCTGTTTACATCATAGCAGCGCCGTAAAGGAGATCGGCGATCCCCGGCCTCTGATTGGCTGGGGATCACCGGCATCTGATAGGCTGAAGCCTATCAGAGGCGGCGCAGGACGCATCGCCGTCCTGTGCCGCCCAGGGGAAAGAGGGGAGGGAGGGAGAGAGAGGGAGGCCCGATATCGCTGCGGAGGGGAGCTCTGAGGAGCCCCCCTGCAACACGCAGGCAGCCAGCGGCGATCAGACCCCCCCCCCCCCCCAGCAGGACATCCCCCTAGTGGGGAAAAAAGGGGGGAAGTCTGGTCGCCCTGCTGCAAATACGATCTGTGCTGTGGGCTGGAGAGCCCACCCAGCACAGATCGTTACAAAATAGCCCGGTCCTTAAGCTTACATTAGTGATGTTAATTAAAATAGATAGGTAATATAATCTCTTACCCACCCTGTTTTAAAAGAACAGACAAATGTTTGATTTCATGATGGCAGCCATCTTTTTGGTTGAAAGGAGTTGACAGGGAGCATGAGACGCAGTTTCAACTGTCCTGTGTCCTGAGCACTTCTCCCAGTTGCTAGGCAACGTTAATAACAACATAGGAAATCCCATCATGCTCTGCACAGCATCTGGGAAAATAGGTCTGGGCTTTTTTTCTTTGATGGGTGGAGCTCAGGTAAAAATGCAGCTAAAAATGATGCTTTGGTAAGAAAAACAAAGTTCTGATGCTGTGAAACTGTTAAAGAAACACCAAGCCTTTTTAGTTCTGCTGAGTAGATTTTTAGTCCAGAGGTTCACTTTAAAGAGGAACTTCAGCCTAAACAAACATACTGTCATTAAGTTACTTTAGTTATGTTAATTAAAATAGATAGGTAATATAATCTCTCACCCACCTTGTTTTAAAATAACAGGCAAATGTTTGTGATTTCATGAGGGCAGCAATCTTTTTGGTTGTAAGGAGGTGACAGGGAGCATGAGACAGTTCCAACTGTCCTGTGTGCTGATCACCACTACCAGTTGCTAGGCAACGTGAATAACAACGTAGGAAATTCCATCATGCTTTGCACAGCATCAGTGAACAAAAGCCCAGGCAGTTTTCTTTGATGGGTGGAGCTTAGCTAAAAATGCAGCTAATAACGATGCTTTGTTAAGAAAAACAAAGTTCTGATGCTGTGAAACTCTTAAAGAAACACCAAGCCTTTTCAGTTCTGCTGAGTAGATTTTTAGTCTGGAGGTTCACTTTAAGCCATTCCACCTTTGAACTCTAGCCAAGTTGTTTTCCTTACTAGATAACCTATAAACACACTGCCTCTAGATATGAATGTTGTATACTACCCCACCTCTAGTCCCCCCCCCCCCCCCCCATTCCTTTAGATTGTAAACTCGCAAGGGCAGGGCTCTCTCACCCTTTTGTGTCTTGGAATTTGTTATACATTTTATTAATCATGTTACTTTTGTCACTGTAATTACCAATCCTGTATTTTGTACCAACTCTGTATTTTGTACCCACTCTGAATTATGTATATTGGTGTACACCATTGTCTGTATTGTTTTGTACCCCATGTTTTTTTCTTACTTTGTACAGCGCCACGAATATGTTGGCGCTTTATAAATCAATAATAATAATTAGATAGTTTGATCTGGTTAAACAAACACAGAACACAGAGAAGTGAATTTCTTCAGCAACTATAGGTGATACAAAGACTTTTCATTATGTGCTGTGCAAGAGTTCAAGCCTGTTTAACAAGTGGCTGAGTTGATGATTCAGTGATTTGCTATCTCCTCTTCTTTTCCTGCGTGAACCTTATTAGAAGGGGATCAATCCATTTTTGACTTATCACTAGCCACTGACAGTGCACTGTGCTTCTGTACTTTAACTGAGATTATCACTTATGCTTCTCTACTGGTGTTTTCCAGGTCACAATGACTTACTGTTACTTTATGGTCCTGATGCAAGAGAATGGTCCCAGTATCTTCTAAGTCTCTTTGAAACACATCATCGAGCCCGAGATCTTACTATCAACACCTATGAACTCCAGGAAGATCAGCCAGTATCTCACAAAGACCTTAAAACCTTCCAGAGAAGCAAATGTATTCTCACGCTTCTCTCTGGAGATCTAGAAGCCAGCTTTGACAATCAGAATGTCTTGCAGAGCCTTAGGACAGTTTTGAGGCCAGCTCACAAGGTGATTATCTTGTTTTGTGGTGTAATGGACAAAGAGGATTTTACAAATTTATTCCAAGACTGGCCAAGGTGGAAACAATTGTCCTCTGATGATGACCCAGATCTTTACGTTACTGCTGTGAAGGAAACATTATTGTATGGTGAGTAGCTTGCTGATGGTTAAAACTATGAATCTATATAGTAATATAGTAAGTAGTAAGTGCGTGCTGCAGTTGAGTTGTTTGGCTATGCTTGTGTGTAAGTGTTGGTTTTAGTAATAAATGAACTGAATATCCTGCTAAAGTTGATTATGAAAACATGAAAGAGCCAGATGCTGCATGATATTGCTTTCTATAAATGAGACCATCATGTACATTTATCCTATGAGCAGTGTGTTAATTTCCTAGGATCCACCAGTCGAAACATGTCACTGATCATGTTGTTATCTCTTACAAAATCAGTTTCTGCTACCTAGTTTCTCCTTTATGGAAAATCAAGGAGAAGATCATGATCAATTTCATCCTGGCATCAATTTTCTTAGGGTTTGTCTGGCATGATCACATGATCAAGTGAAAGAAAGGAAAAAACACAATGGAGAGCCCCCAATAGTGTATTATTGATGATAAAGGAATGCCAAGGTAGCAGCAAACAGAAATATACTCACAAGTATAGGTTGCCGGGTTCAGGCAACCACTTAAAGCACATATGGGGATATTAGGCCTGTCCCCACTCAGGCTAAAATGTTGCTCTCTGTAGAAGGAAAGAAGGGGTGTTCAACCATCCACCAGGTGGATAACAATAGTTGCAATGGGAACAGAGGCGCCAGCAGAGTAAAAATTGATCATAGGTAAAAACAGATAAAAATTGGGGGGCAAGGGTGGACTTACCTCCCCAAAACCAAACGCAACCACTATGTATGGTTTAAACACGATCTAGGAATCTACATTACGCCATCTCTTCCCCTATTATACAAAGAAAATTATGAACCTTGGTATTCCAAATTAAAAACCCAATTAGAAGCCTTATCTAAATTCGAATTCTCCTGGCTGGGACGAACATCTGCTTTTAAAATGATGATATTGCCCCAAATGCTATATTTATTCCGTAACCTCCCAATTAAAGTACCCAAAATATTTTTTACCACATTACAGAGACTACTTAATAAATTTGTTTTGATTAACAAATCTTCAAGATTTTCGAACAAAATATTGTTGCAACATCAATCAGAGATGGGATTTGGTGTTCCAGATCTAGAACTTTATTATAAAGCAACAATACTGGAACAATCCAGAGCTATTTGGACTGGTGATAATTCAAAGCAATGGTTGGTTCTGGAACAAAATCAGACTTCATACAATACTTATAGAAACTTTTTAGAAACAAATCTGGTCTGGAACATTAGAAAACCAACAGCAAATCCAATAATAAAAAATACATTGAACATCTGGAAGGACTTTACTAAGCAGCACAAAAATCATACACTAGCTACTAATTTATCTATTCCTTTAGTAAATATCACAAATGTGGTAAGGAAAATTTCTGTTGATAAATGGATAGAGGTGGGAATTGATACATTGGATAAACTCTTTGAGGAGACGGATCTTAAATCTTTTGAAGAACTGGTTAATACATATCATTTACCTAGTTCAGAAGAATGTACATATATTAAAATAAAAAAATATCTTCAGAAACATATACCAATTCAGGTTCTATATCCACCCCAAATCAAGAAATTACTTACCCCAGAAAAAGATTATATGAAAGGGACGGCTCTCTTTTACAGATCATGGTTATCTGTTAGGGGAGAAGTCCCCAAATGGCAATTAAAGAAATGGCAAGACTTTTTCAAAATGGACATTTTACAGGAAGAATGGGAATCTGCAGTCAGATCTGTGAAGAAATCTTCACATTGTGTATCACATTTGGAAAACTTTATTAAACTGTTGTGGCGGTGGTACTTTACACCAGAAAAAAATTCAAAATTTGACCCTAAGGTTTCACCATTATGTTGGAGAGAGTGTAATCATACAGGCTCTTTGGAACATATATTTTGGACTTGCCCAAAAATCCAACCGCTTTGGAAGGAAATGGAAGATTTTTAAAAAAAACTACCTGTAAGTCTCTCTCATATACCTCCACATATGGCATTATTGCACATCCACACAGTTGAATTACCACCCAAAGAAAGAATTATTTTCAATCATTTATTTATAGCCACTAAATTACAAATTATTGAACATTGGAAGACTACACAGGTTCCAAGGTTTGAAGATGTCTTAAAAAAAGTGGAATTTAACTTCATAGCAGAAAAGTCATGGGCAGTCAAAACAGGAAATTTGCATTCATTTTTAAGGAAGACTGATTTATGGCCCAAATTATATCCTCAGTCTCAATTATCAAATATGTAGTTTTAGAACTCATACCCTCTCACAGATTGTATATAATTCCCCAGGACTCTATTTGAAAGTTAAAATAATATTCAAATGCACTCCAATATACTCTCGGCAACTATATTCACACCCTTTTTTTTTTTCTTTCTTTGCCCCTTTTATTGTTTATTAGTTTAGAGGTTAATCATTTTGATGATACATAGTAGGGGTATAAATACTCCATACATTCTAGATATAAAGACAGACTGTATATTTATTAGAATAGATCATCAAAATCTTTAAATGATGATCTAACTGTAATACAGTTTTATAAAGGCTGGATGCGACTTCCAGTAATTTTGTTGGTTGGATCTTAGTCCACCAGTTACTGGAGGATTCAGCTCCATGGAAAACAACAGACAATGAGCAGTATTATAGTGTTTATTAGCATACATCTTATATTGTATTGTTGAATAGGATTTATGACATACATTGTTCTATAATAGTTTTTATTCTGATCTGTTGAAATTGGTCTAATAGTTCATTGTTTGATGTAATAATCATATTGTTATTCATAAGTCGTTTTATGAAAATGACTGTATTTAAAAATTTGAAAAACCCCAATAAAAATTATTGAAACCTAAACACGATTTAATTCGTACTCCAAAACACATGCAACGCGTTTCGCGGGTCTCTAGCCCGCTTCTTCAAGCAATAATACAGATAGGCGTAACTCTGAGGCGCTGTACCTGGCTACACAACTTCTGAGTTACTCCTATCTGACAGGTTTTGGACATCAATACACTGAGGAGGCAGCAAATACTAAAGACACGTTTGCTACTTATACTGGGGTGCGAATAGTTCGGGGGCGCATTTTGGAATCTCTGCCTCTAGTGCTGGAGAACCTTGTCCCAGCCCTGAGATGGACTAGTCCAAAACCTGTCAGACCTGTCTGATTCTTACTGCTTACTGTAAACAAAAGCAACAGTGTTTACAGTCTTACAAATTTCACAATTTAAAGAAACTTTCTTGCGTGTAGGTGGCAAAAGTTTACAACCTTGACCTGGGTCATAGCAATTTACTACAAAGAATACTAAAAGACTAGTGATATAAGGAATTGCAGTCACATACACACATGTAGTGATTTTGGAATAATTTCAGGGTAGAAATTCCAGTCAGATTTAATTAAAGTGATAGAATCTAGCTGCTGTTGATCACAGTGACAAATGTGTGTATGGTAGCCTTAAAAAGTGGTAGTAGGAAGTCAGGTAGGTAATCTGAGCTCAAGTTGTCAATGACTTGGACATTCACAGCTTTCCATATTTCTGTACTGAGTACCTAGCAAGCTATGAAAAACAAAAGATTGCTTTCTTAACCACTTAAGGACCAGCGGTCTCTGGGCACTTAAGGACCAGAGACCGCTGGTCCAATCCCGCCAGAATCCCGACGAATCGCCACGCATACCTGCTGCAACCGCCGTCACCGCCGCTCGCCGAGCCCCCAGGACATAGACTCTGCCTGTCTCTATGACTTTCATTGGCTCCTGACCCTGTTTTTCAATGTAAGCCAATGGGAGTGGCTTATATTGAAAGACAGGGCCAGGAGCCAATGAAATCGGCTCCTGACCGGCTCACATGGCTCTGCCGTCATAGAGACAGGCAGAGCCTGTGAGATGCGGCGACAATCGTCGGGTTTGAGCGGCGCGATCGGCGGGTAGCGGCGGAGACGGCGGATGCGCGCTGCGGACAGTGATTGAAATCTACGCCCTGCCAGCCAAAAGCCCACCATAACAGGGCATAGATTTCAATCACTGCGGTCCTTAAATGGTTAAAACAGAAAGAATTTGCGATAATTTAGGTAGGCGTGAGCTCCAAGATTTCTCCCAGTGCATCACTGCTGAAATATGCAAAGTACCCATTGTTGTCCCTGTGAGCTAGCCACACCTCTAGATCCGCTGGAATGCAATAATATGTCAGCTTATTAATATTACAGAGCCACAATAATCCAACATGCAAACAGACTGTTTTAGTCTGACTAATCCCAGCGGTGGAGAACGCTGTTGGGAGACTGAAGGAGGTGCGGAACTCTGCCTACGAAGCGGAGAAGTGCGCGCAGCGCAAATGCAAGCCCCAGGACTTTACGCCGATCAGCGTAAGGCGGTCCTGGGGCTGCCATCGCAGCCACGCCCATCGGCGTGACGCGGTCAGCAAGCAGTTAAAATATAAAGAATTCAGGTTGGAGTGAGCTTCAAGTACATCAGTGCATCACTGCTGCAACACTCCTAGGAGTTCTGGTTCACCATTTAGATTTCTGTGATCTGCAGTTACTTTATTTATCACGTGAGCAAAGTGTGTGCATAGAATTATGACATTCATTTTTTATTTTAAAAAGGCACTGCAGTGACATAAAGTAGAATGTAGTAAGTTACTGAGGATACCCACTCTTATGGTAATTTTTCCTGGCTTCAGCATCAAAAACATTCCCTATATCCGTATATTGCTGTATATTGTATGTAACCCTGCCAGGGGCATTCCAGGTTACTGACAGGGAGGGGGGTGTCAAAAAGGCCTCCCACAGAGGCTATGAGCAGAAGGGGGAAGCAGATGAAGAAGGAGGGGCAGTGGGGGCTCAAAGTACTTCCGCTAATCAGGAAGCAAAGTGAGCGGCATTGAAGGCGGAGACCTGTGGCACGTAACGGTGATGCAGCGCTCCAGCACCTGAAATGCAGGGGTTAGATGAGTCATTCCCTGAACCCCCCTCCTCCCGCTGCGCTTGTCGCATATCTGGAGGGGGAGAGTGTGGAAGGAGTGGACCTAGGTGAGAGAGAGGGGGTCTGCCCCTCCCTCCCCACCACTGTCCCCACTGCCCCTCCTTCCAAGCTTCCCATACTGGGGGCAACTATACTAGCTATACTGGGGCAACTATACTACCTACACTGGGGAAACTATACTACCTACACTGAGGGCTAACTATACTGGGGCAATTATACTACCTATACTGGGGCAACTATACTAACTACCTATACTGGGGCAACTATGCTACCTATACTGAGGCAACTATACTAGCTACCTATACTGTGGGGCAACTTTATTAGATATACTGGGGGCAACTATGCTACCTATACTGGGGCAACTATATTACCTATACTGGGGGCACCTATACCTGGCATTACACGCTGTGGCGCACTTAGTATGCTGCACTCGCTACTTTCCTTTTTTGGGGGCGAGGTGGGTGTCTTTTAATACCCAGCAACGGGTGGCAAATGTCCTAGGTACGCCACTGAACCCTGCCATCCCAGTGATGTTTACACTAGGCTGATTAGCTATGTGGAATTCTACCCCCCTCACCCCAAGAGCATTCTGGGAGACCAGGTATATTTTGTGCTGGTTTTGGAACTCTCAGTAAACAAACTTTCAGCAGAGATCACCTGAAAGGACTAAATATGTTGCCACCCGTGATCAACTTCAGAATGTAAATCTGGAAGAGGAAAGATTTTACAATGGGAAAACATTGACTAAATAATTTATGAATGAATATTGTAAAAAAATTAGCAATTTTCATCATTATGTTATTTCCACCACAGTTTCTCTTTAAGGTTTCTTTGTGTTATTTTCTCTGCCCCAAATGCAGTTAAGACCAAAGTTGGTCATATAGACTTGAGTCTGTTTAACTTTACCTATGAAACCAACAATTGCAGAAATAAAAGCATACAAAAGTGGATGTAGGATGTTCTGTGGATGTTCTTAAAGTGAACCTCCAGACTAAAAATCTACTCAGCAGGACTGAAAAGGCTTGGCGTTTCTTTAACAGTCTCACAGCATCAGAACTTAGTTTTTCTTATCCAAGCCTCATTTTTAGCTGCACAGAAGCTAAGCTCCGCCCCATCTGCCTGGGGATTTCCCCCCCGGATGCTGTGCAAAGCATGATGGGGTTTCTGATGTTGTTCTCGTTGCCTAGCGCACGCAGCTGGGAGGGGTGATCAGGACACAGGACAGTTGGAACGGTGTCTCATGCTCCCTGTCGCCTCCTTTAAACCAGAAAGATGGCTGCCCCATGAAATCACAAACATTTGCCTGTTCTTTTAAAACAGGGTGGGTAACAGATTATATTACCTATCTATTTTAATTAACATAACTAATGTAACTTAATGACAGTTTGTTTGTTTAGTTCCTTTTTAAGGATCATAATAGTATTTTTTTTAGTTATGCTATACATGTGTGGCAATATGTTTCAGTCGCACAAATTTAATAGCCCATGCCAAGTATTCAGATATGTGTCCATGGTGTCATTTATTCTGATATTAATCCTTTAATTTGGCCACTAACGGTCCAATTTCTAGCGAAAAATTGTTCAAGTGATCAGATAATTCTGATCGGATGTGATCGGATTGGTTGTAAATATTCTCCTTTGATGGGCACAATTGACTATGAATGTTTATAAAAACAGTCATCCAGTTGGATTTTCGTCGAACCAAAATTTGAATTTTCTTGTTGGTTGTGGTAGAAAGTAAAGATTGGTTTGTTGATGGTGTAGGGAACGATGTAGTATGATATTTCACTTCCACAATTTTTCATTAGAAATTGGATCGTTAGTCGCCACCTTTAGTGTGCCATAATCAGACACATTTTACAGATAGATTCCCTGCTCACTGAGAAGCTAAGTGGATTCTTGCCACCATAGCTATTGTATGTGTTAAACAGAAGAACAGCAAGGCCCATTAATACAGTCTTATTGAAGACTTATTTCTAGCCGAAATTTCCAAGTAATCCTACATAACCACAACAAACACATGCAAAACCATCCCCATTGCTTTACACCCAAATGTAAAACCTTAGTGTATGTGATGTGTAGTGAAGAACCTATATAGATCAAGGACACAGGTGTCAAACTTCAGCCCTCGAGGGCCATATCCATGCCAGTGTTTAGGATGGACTGAGAAATGGAGGAATGTGTTGATAAGCCACACCTTTCCTGTTTCAGTCCCATCAATTAATTTGAGCTGTGCCAAAAAATGTGTGAGTACCTCAGCTCTTGCGGATTGGAGTTCAACATCCCTGGTTTAAACAATATTGTTAACAATGCTTTTACATAAGGGACCTGATGACTGCACTATAAAGTGGGAACCTGGGAGGGCACTAAGGAAACTGGAAAGTAAATTTTATTTTAAGGATGCTGATTTTTTCTTGTGAGTGGTTATAGAATACTGATTTAGGGTCTGATGCATGAACAAGGCCTAAAGTAATTTTGCCATGTGCAGGTAGAGCACTGCAATTTTACTGTTCCTAACACCAGAGGAGTACTGCTTATTACTCTATTAGCGCCATGCTCATTACCACAGTAGCCCGCGCATTGCTTTGGTAGGCTGCGCGTTACCAAAGCAATGTGCACATTATCCTTGTAAATTGCAGGGCGCTATTATAGGCCTTTTGTGCCCTTAGTAAGAGGCCAGTATTTATCTGGTGAAACTGGTGGGTGTATTATTTAAGGAATGCTGTGGGGCGAGAATATAATTTTGGTAACGTGGTAATGAAATTCCCAGAACATCCAAATATCTGCAGTGTCCAAAACATACATTATTTTTCGGAATATAAGACGCTCCGGACCATGAGACGCACATAGGTTTAGTGGACAAAAAGCAGGAAAAAATATACTAATCCTGGTGCATCCATGGTGCAGGGGCGTCTAATGGAGCTTTCCCCCCAAAATTATTGTCTCCATTTTACCTTTTGGATCCCCTGTGTCTCCCTCTGTCCTTCCTGTGTCCCTCTCTGCCCTTCCCGTGTCCCCTCTGTCTGTGCTGCGTCTCCCTCTGTCTATCCTATGTCTCCTTCTGTCCGTCCTGTGTTCCTCTCTGTCCATCCTCTTCAGTCCTTCCTTTACTCCCTCAGTCCATCCAGTGTCCTTCCATGTCCATCCTGTGTCCTCCTCTCTCTGTCCTGTGTGTCCTTCCCTGTCTGTCTGATGTGACGGACTGCCAGTGCCGCACTCTCACAAAGTCTAATGATGACATGGAGGGGCAGGGGAAAGTCGTGTCGCCAAGGTATGTCCCCCCACTGAGCGCCTCCAAGGAGAAGTTGATGGTGACGTGAGCGTTCTCCGCCCACAAGCGAAGGGGCATCTATAGTGTTGGGCATAGATTGGCATGGGTAACCAAGGGAATGCCTTAGCATGCTGGATTATCGGCTGGAGTGGTTGTTATCATCCAATTTTAATCTAGTGTGTGTACGGGGCTTAAGAGGTTTTGAATCAACATTTGTTGGTTTGATGCCGTTATATCTGCTCCATGACTAACATTCAATATACCTAACTTGCGCAAGCTCCTTTGGTAGCATGTTCTACAAGAGAAGAAAAAGCAGAGCTACAGGGGCCCAGTGTAAAATGATACTGGGCAGAGTTGGGACAAGGTCCTCCACCACTCAATGCCAACACTGATTGCTATTAGACTAAGAGGCGCTCCAGGGCCCCCAGCCCCCAACATCTTAATCTCTAGTTATCTGGCTTGCAGTCACTGCCATGTATCCCCTTTTCTTATTTCTCTCTGCTTCAAACACAATAGGGGAATGATAGCTGAGTGAGTTGTGCGCCCCTCCTACACTGCGCCCCAAGGCTGGAGCCTCTCCCGCCT
Organism: Hyperolius riggenbachi; assembly: GCF_040937935.1. Taxonomy (NCBI): domain Eukaryota; kingdom Metazoa; phylum Chordata; class Amphibia; order Anura; family Hyperoliidae; genus Hyperolius; species Hyperolius riggenbachi. The sequence continues at coordinate 114,032,159 of NC_090655.1, forward strand.
TTGCCTCGGTCTGGCACTGATGCTGGGTAAGAAGTGGGGAATGTGTGTAAAAGGTGTGGCCCATGACTCTGTATTGCACAAACTTATCTCATAATTTATCTCACCTTATTTGTTTCTCACCTTGTTTATAGAATATCTATTCAGTAACCGTCAGGCACAAATAACTTAAAATAAGTTATGCTTCGTTATTTAAAGCTTGATATTTCCACTTATTAGATATTAAAAAGGAAAACAAAATTTTAACTTATGAAAGGATTACGTTTTTGGACTTGTATAACAAAGGTTGCAGACAGTCTTACTTACTCTGGAACTGCAGCTTCTGCGGTTTCACGGTAGTAACTGGAATTTGGCAATGGCACAACTCCTACATTCATAAGGAAGTATTACGTTCATTTTCACTTTGGATGTTAACTGTTGCTGTAAATCCATAGATAACAATCCATTTGAGAATTCAAGGTATGCTTCGTATGGTTCTAAACATTAAAGAGAGCCCAAGGTGGGCTCATAGGTTTAAAAAAAAACTGTAGGCTACCTGATCCGGGGGGCTGAGCGGATCAGGTATCCGTAAAAAACGCTGCTCCCTGCCCCTACCGTGGGCCGCACTGGCCTACTTTCACTTTTGTGACCTCTGGACGCTGAAAGGAGAGACTCTTTGTCTCTCTCGGCATGCAGGGAGGCAGGGGAGTGGCATGGAGCATGGCCAGGGAAAGAGAGCTGTCCAATGGCAGCTCTGGAAACCCTCCAGGAATGCCCCTGGTGGGGGTTTTAAACAGGGAATCCCTCTCCCCTATGTTTACCTCAAACATTGTCGCTAATCTCGTGGTGCTATAGCGAGGCGTTGCTGCCTAAACCTGATGTGGCTCCTGAGCATGGAACACAATAGTACATCCCCACCAACACAGATCTCTGCTGATTCGTGCATTGGTTAGAAGCCGTTTTCAGTGGCTCCTGACCGCCTGATCACTGAGAGCCAATAGCAGGACTGCCAGGCAACTGGTATACAGTGGATTGCAAAAGTATTCGGCCCCCTTGAAGTTTTCCACATTTTGTCATATTACTGCCACAAACATGAATCAATTTTATTTGAATTCCACATGAAAGACCAACACAAAGTGGTGTACACGTGAGAAGTGGAACGAAAATCCTACATGATTCCAAACATTTTTTACAAATAAATAACTGCAAAGTGGTGTGTGCATAATTATTCGACCCCTTTGATCTGAGTGCAGTCAGTTGCCTATAGACATTGCCTGATGAGTGCTAATGACTAAATAGAGTGCACCTGTGTGTAATCTAATGTCAGTACAAATACAGCTGCTCTGTGAGGGCCTCAGAGGTTGTCTAAGAGAATATTGGGAGCAACAACACCGTGAAGTCCAAAGAACACACAGAACAGGTCAGGGATCAAGTTATTGAGAAATTTAAAGCAGGCTTAGGCTATAAAAAGATTTCCAAAGCCTTGAACATCCCACGGAGCACTGTTCAAGCGATCATTCAGAAATGGAAGGAGTATGGTACAACTGTAAACCTACCAAGACAAGGCCATCCACCTAAACTCACAGGCCGAACAAGGAGAGCGCTGATCAGAAGTGCAGTCAAGAGGCCCATGGTGACTCTGGACGAGCTGCAGAGATCTACAGCTCAGGTGGCAGACTCTGTCCATAGAACAACTATTAGTCATGCACTGTACAAAGTTGGCCTTTATGGAAGAGTGGCAAGAAGAAAGGCATTGTTAACAGAAAGCATAAGAAGTCCCGTTTGCATTTTGCCACAAGCCATGTGGGGGACACAGCAACCATGTGGAAGAAGGTGCTCTGGTCAGATGAGACCAAAATGGAACTTTTTGGCCAAAATGCAAAACGCTATGTGTGGCGGAAAACTAACACTGCACATCACTCTGAACACACCATCCCCACTGTCAAATATGGTGGTGGCAGCATCATGCTCTGGGGGTGCTTCTCTTCAGCAGGGACAGGGAAGCTGGTCAGAGTTGATGGGAAGATGGATGGAGCCAAATACAGGGCAATCTTGGAAGAAAACCTCTTGGAGACTGCAAAAGACTTGAGACTGGGGGGAGGTTCACTTTCCAGCAAGACAATGACCCTAAACATAAAGCCAGGGCAACAATGGAATGGTTTAAAACAAAACATATCTATGTGTTAGAATGGCCCAGTCAAAGTCCAGAGCTAAATCCAATCGAGAATCTGTGGCAAGATCTGAAAACTGCTGTTCACAAACGCTGTCCATCTAATTTGACTGAGCTGGAGCTGTTTTGCAAAGAAGAATGGGCAAGGATTTCAGTCTCTAGATGTGCAAAGCTGGTAGAGACATACCCTAAAAGACTGGCAGCTGTAATTGCAGCAAAAGGTGGTTCTACAAAGTATTGACTCAGGGGGCCCACACGTACACCCCACTTTGCAGTTATTTATTTGTAACAAATGTTTGGAATGATGTATGATTTTCGATCCACTTCTCACATATACACCACTTTGTATTGGTCTTTCACGTGGAATTCCAATAAAATTGATGCATGTTTGTGGCAGTAATGTGACAAAATGTGGAAAACTTCAAGGGGGCCGAATACTTTTGCAACCCACTGTAGTTTATAAGGAAATACATTTGGAACCTTATGCTTCTTACTTCAGGTTCCTTTTAAAAGTGTACTTGCCTGACTTATGGACAGTTTCTTGAACATACAACTACATCTATGAAAGTTTTCTAATAGAAATTGTATATTTACAAAATACCAATACATCTCAGAATAATGCTTCAAAGCACAGGAAATACAAACAATGTTCTATGCAATTATTGTAAGATGGAAAAAAATTGGCAAAAATCATCAAGTAATTCCTGCTCTACAGATCTGTTATCTGGTGATGTTAGTTTGTTGCACAGACACATTACTTAGACAAACAAATGTCTGACTTGAAGCCAATGTTAAAGAGGAACTGCAATGAAAATAACATAATGAATACAATTGCTTATTTTTTTTTTTACAATATTCATTAATAGATTATGTAGTCAGTGTTTCCCCATTGTAAAATTTCTCCTCTGTCTGATTTTATATTCTGAAATGTATCTCTGGTTGTGACCCCTTTAGTTCTGCCAAATGATCTGTGCGGAATGTTCGTTACCGAGAGTAGTATGCACAGGGGGAGATATTGCTTGCTTGTCAGTTGGAAAATGGTGTTATTTCCCTCAGTGCAATGAGGTTCACAGACAGCAAACTGTCAGGACCTTGGTCATGACATCACACTGTGAGAGGGGTTTCACCACAATATCAGCCACACAGAACCCCCTGATGATCTATTTGAGAAAAGTTAAAATATTTCTCAAGGGAAAGGGGGAAGGTTCATTCTTAATAATAATATAAGGTTAAAGTTCCTCTTTAAAAAAAAAACCGTAACCAAGAATTGAACTTCATCCCAATCAGTAGCTGATACCCCCTTTCCCATGAGAGATTTTTACCTTTTCTCAAACGGATCATCAGGGGGCTATGTATGGCTGATATTGTGGTGAATTGCATTGTGGGAAATAACAGCTGTTTCCAACTGCCAAAAATGCAAGCAGCATCTCCTTCCAGTGACATAACCTGCCAGCAGTAAAAATGTCACCATGTGATAAATGTCAGAATGTAAATCAGGGAGAGGAAAGATTTTACAATGAGCAAACAATGACCAAATCATTTATACAGAATTACTTTAAGAATTAAGAACTTTTTTATTACATTATTTTCACTTGAGTTCCTCCTTAAGGCTAACCACATATATTGCAATGCGAACGTACAAGCTTCAAGCAGTCTACAAAACACTCAAATGATATGTAGGCTTTCCTGTCAAATCTGTTCAAGGTATTTTTATTTGGTTGCCACTCACTCTAAACAGGTGTCCGTAAGGCGGTAAAAACTCTATAAGAACATATTGCAAGAACAGAAAGGGCAGTGCATAGACACCATAGACACCAATGAATGCTTACTAACTCGTGCTGCTGATATACAATGTGACAACTTCTGCTGCTCAAACCATGAGTCACAACTACGCAATGTGGTGTGATGATCCAATACGTAAAAGAAAAAAACCTAAAGTTAATGTCCTACATTTGTATACTGTACCCATTTTAAGGAAGTGCAAGTTTTTCGCTATTCAGAATGAAAATATTTCACGTGATTTCAGTTTCTGGTAATGTTTCTTAATGGCTCTTTGAGAATCACATGGTCACACAGTACAGTTTCAAGATTTTGGAAAATGTTCACCCTACTGTTGTCTTACCTTGTTATATCTTCTATGCATTTTCTTTGTTTAGTAAGTTACTATAACTAATGCATTGCTTCCAGAGACGTAACTAGAAATGATTAGTCAAATTGTGATGCACTATGCAGGAAATAAGCTATATTGCATATCTCATGACTTTTATAGAAGTCTGATTGGGACTCCTTAAAGGGTCACTATGGCGAAAAATTGTAAAATTTAAAATATGTGCAAACATATACAAAGAGGAAGTACGTTTTTCCACAGTAAAATGTGTCATAAATTACTTTTCTCCTATGTTGCTGCCAATTACAGTAGGTAGTATAAATCTGACAGAAGCAACAGGTTTTAGACTAGTCCATCTCCGCATGGGGGATTCTTGGGGAATTATTTATTTTCAAAAGTACTTAGTGAATGGCAGTTGCTCTATCCAACTGCCAAAAAACTGTGTAGCGAGCAGGGAAGCTGGCCAGCATCATTGTTTAAATCCATTTTAGGGACTATCTTTATAAAGAATAAAAGCCTTGCTGAGAATCCCCTATGAAGAGATGGACTAGTCCAAAACCTGTTACATCTGTACGATTTCTACTATTTACTGTAAATGACGGCAACATAGAAGAAAAGTAATTTATGGCTCATTTTACTCTGGAAAAAACATACTTCTTATTTTCTATGTTTGCACATATTTTAAATTTTACAATTTTTCGGCATAGTGCCCCTTTAATATTCTATATAACTGGTAATGAAAAAGGGCTGTGTACAGGACAGGAACATGCGCTATGTGAAAAGGAACTACACACAGGGTTTGATTTAGTAGGGTTGGAAAACAGTGGTTAACATAAGAATGTGTAAGGCCTGGAACCCACTACAAGTCGCACATTTTTAATTAGCGTTTTGTAAGTGATTTCATGAGCGTTTTCCGGTGATTTTGTGAGCGATTTTAAAAAGTGTATGCTTTTTGCCAGCGACTGTGATAACAATTTGCGATTAGCCGTTTGCAGTAATTCAAAATCACACACAAATTGCTATGTGAGTGATTTCCCACTGCTTCAATACTTTACGTAGGAGTGCAAACACTCCCAAAATGCTGCATGTCCTGGATTTGCCTAATCGCAATCGCTCTAGTGGAATCTGTCCCATCCATTTACATTGGCAGAAAATTTAGGGAAATCGCTAGCGATTGAAAGTGCTCCCTAAATGCTCCAAAAAGCGCTCTAGTGGGTTCCAGGCCTAAGTGCTCCAGCATGGGATTTATTTTTTTTAAATATGTCTGCTATTTGGTCAGGTTCTCATTGCAACAGGTTCTCATTGCAAATACGAGGGTCATCCAGAAAGTAACAGTGATTTGCTGCCACGCAAGATTTTCTTTATGTGTAATGTGACTTGTATCTGTCAGGTAACCTCCTCTCTCCCTGAACCACTTGTCAAGTGACTTAAAGGGAAGGTTCAGGGACAGTTGGTAAAAAATAAAAATCCGAATCCACTTACCTGGGGCTTCCTCCAGCCCGTGGCAGGCAGGAGGTGCCCTCGGCGCCGCTCCGCAGGCTCCCGGTGGTCTCCGGTGGCCGACCCGACCTGGCCAGGCCGGCGGCCAGGTCGGGCCTCTTCTGCGCTCCATTGTGCGTTCCACGCCGGCGCACTGACGTCATCGGACGTCCTCCGGGCTGTACTGTGCAGGCTCAGTAGTTCTGAGCCTGCGCAGTACAGCCCGGAGGACGTCCGATGACGTCAGCGCGCCCCCGTGAGGCGCATTTTCAAACGCAGAAGAGCCCGACCTGGCAGCCGGCCTGGCCAGGTCGGGTCGGCCACCGGAGACCACCGGGAGCCTGCGGAGCGGCGCCGAGGGCACCTCCTGCCTGCCACGGGCTGGAGGAAGCCCCAGGTAAGTGGATTCGGATTTTTATTTTTTATCAACTGTCCCTGAACCTTCCCTTTAAGAATGCCGGTAACTGTTTTGTTAAAAAATCAACTTAATTGTCATTATTTATAAAATATTTGGTGCTAACATCTACATGGCTATATATCTTACCCAGTGACTTTATTGCAGATTCTGGATGTGGTACCATTTCATCCGATACAGAACCTGAGAGTGAGGAAGAAATCCATCTGCCCGTCGCCCAGGGAAACCTTTTGTCCCTCTATCCAGAGAGGATTCGCTGTGGGGTATGTGAAGTTCCTTTCTTTTCTATGTGTAAAAGCATAGTGGTGTCAGGATTGAAACTGAAGTCATTTTATTAAATATTTACCATTCAAAATACATGTATGCTATTGGTCAGAGGTTGGTGGTCATTCTCCCATCAGGTCCTCCTGGAGAGCGCTTTCATGATTGATCATTGGGTCCCTGCGGGGAGTGTTTTTGTACTATAAGTGTGTGTGTTATGTGTTATATGATCACTAGGCAACTTGACAAAGGCCTAAGAAGGCCGAAACAGCGGTCTGTTGTTGCTATCATGCTGTCACTAATAAAACTTTAAAGAGCTATAATTATGCTGTGTGGTGCCATTCCTTTGTGTGGATTAAATATTTACCCGCATCAAGCTGTATATCTCCGCCTCCTCCACCAGTCACATAACCTTTTCCGCACAGAACTGACTGGCTGTAAGATTTCATGGCTTACATTAATGATAGTAGGAATTTTCAGAAACAAACAATGGTTCTTTATTTGTAAACTGTGCAAATTTGGACAGAGGCGCCAAGCAGGTTAAAATGATCTAAAAACAACTAAAAAGGAGGAGTACAGGTGGACTTACCTCCTGAAATGATGGACAATCGAGATTGTTCAAATCACAAATAACAATTTATTTTGGCACTCCGCAACGCGTTACGCAGGTATAACCCGCTTCATTAGGCAAGGAGTGCAAGCTCAAAAAGGTCCAATAGTGGCAATGCGCCTCTGTAACTACTGTTGTTACTCAATTGTCCATCATTTCAGGAGGTAAGTCCACCTGTTCTCCTCCTTTTTAGTTGTTTTTAGATCATTTTAACCTGCCTGGCGCCTCTGTCCAAATTTGCACAGTATATAGTCCACCTTGGGTGGAGGGGACAGTCCCCTTCTTTCTATCTACAGAGAGCGACTTCTTAAAGAGAATCTGTATTGTTAAAATCGCACAAAAGTAAACATACCAGTGCGTTAGGGGACATCTCCTATTACCCTCTGACACAATTTCACCGCTCTTTGCCGCATTAAAAGTGGTTAAAAACCGTTTTAAAAAGTTTGTTTATAAACAAACAAAATGGCCACCAAAACAGGAAGTAGGTTGATGTACAGTATGTCCACACATAGAAAATACATCCATACACAAGCAGGCTGTATACAGCCTTCCTTTTGAATCTCAAGAGATCATTTGTGTGTTTCTTTCCCCCTGTTCTCATGCACTGAAGTTTCAGGCTGCTTGTTTCTTCCTGCAAACAGCTTTGCCCTTGTCTGTAATTCTTCAGTATGTGAAAGCCCAGCCAGCTCAGAGGACGATTTATCCAGCTTGTAAAAGATAAGAGAGAAGAGAGAAGCTGCTCTAATCCTAAATAATACACAGGCAGTGTGCATAGAGGGGCCTGGAAGGGGGAGTTCATAGCAGAACCACAACACTGAAGAACTTGGCAGCCTTCCAGACACAGGCCGACAAGTCTGACAGGGGAAAGATACATTGATTTATTACAGAGACAGTGATAGTATAAAGTGCTGCAGTAAGCCAGAACACATTAGAATAGCTTTTTGAACTTGTAGGATGATAAAAAACAGGATGCAATTTTTGTTACGGAGTCTCTTTAAAGAGAATCTGTATTGAAAAAATCCTATATAAATAAACACACCATCCTGTTGGGTGTCCTCTCCTAGCCCCCACTGTGACATTGGCTTCAATTCATCAAATGCTGTTCGATAACAAAACCCCAGTCATTAAAATACCGCATTCGGTATTTTACACTTCACTGTGCTAATTCATCAATATTTTACCATGTGCGGTAGAGGTTCGTTAAGTTACCGAACTGCTACGGCTTCAGTTCATCAAAAGCGGTTCCATAACAGCAGAGTGGTGCAGAGCAGCTTGGAATGTCTCTGTGTTGTTACAAGCTGCTACAAGCATTTTACAATAGAAGACATCCAGACATCCCTTTAGATGTAAACGTGTTATTTTTACTGTTTTTTATTCTGCCTCTGCTGCTCTGAATTTGTCCATCAGTCTTTCCTAACATTTTACTTAATTGCCATAACGTAGATGAACTTCCTGGAGACATTACAAATGCCATGGCTTTTTTGGTTATCCCGTGGCTTAACGGGGGTCCCTTCACCCCCAAATCCCCTCTGTGCAGCGGGGGAGCGCTTCCGCATTGGGGCAGGGCTAACCGCCGCAGCCCTGCCTCCCGCGCGTCTATCAGACGCGTACCTCTGCCTCTCCCCCGCCCCTCTCAGTCTTCCTTCACTGAGAGGGGCGGGGGAGAGGCGGCGATGCGCGTCTGATAGACGCACTGAGAGGCAGGGCTGCAGCCGTTAGCCCTGCCTGCAGGAATGAGCAAAATTTACGACCAAGTTGGTCGTTGATTTTGCAGGGGGGGGTTTGGGGGTGAAGGGACCCCCGTTTAGCGGGATAGCAGCGTTTTAGCAGGGGCACACATGCCCCTGCTAACTATGAGTTCTGAAGCGAGATTTATTCCCGCTTCAGAGTCTCTTTAAACTTGCTTGTTACGGGAATCCAAAGAGGTGATAACATGATCTTTTGTTTACATTTCTTTGTCAGTTATAATTAGTAAACATTAACAACAGTGAAACTGAGCTGCACACATAGTAGAAGCAGAGAGAAGTGATCACTAGATAGATTTTAATATATAAATACAGCAGCTATGCAATAAAATGCAGCTAAACTGTACTTTGGAATCTTGTAAATTAGTAAACAGACAATATTACTTGTGCACAAAAGCAAATAGAGTAATTGTAAGGTTAATAAAAAGTTAGTGAACGTTATGTCAGAGATTTATCCCACTTTAACAGCACTACTTTGATCTGACTCTCTAGTGTAGAAAAACTCTTGCCAGGAGAGCTTAGAGGCAGAAATATCTCGTTAGTCTCTGAAGCAGCTGTCATATATCATTTAGGTGCATAAGCTCTGCCTATAAGATAATTTCCAGAAATTACAAGGCAAGATAATGAATATGTATACTGTATTTATGTATAGTCTTTCAAGTCTTCCTTCCATGTACTGTGTTTGTCTAACTTGTATTTGTATTTTTAGGTGAAAACAGAAATATATTTAATATTTAAGTGCAAACTTGACAGTCGAATTAAAAATGAAGTTTACTTCAACCCTCTACACGGCTCTCCTGTGAGGATACCTGCTACGCTACATAATGAGTACAGCTTATCAGTGGAAGCCCCTGGTAAGAGATTTGCATTTAAAGTGTGAATCCACATTAATAAAATAAATGAGGCATGCACAAGACATTTTTTTAATAAAAAAAAAGGTAGAAAGTCAGAAATGATCATTCACTTTTACATTATGTGTACAGTTTCCACAACTTCTGCAGACTGTAATTGCTTGTCACTCGTACCTGCTTCTCCTCCCACCCACTCCTTAAAGGGAAACTACAGTGAAAATAATGTAATAAAAAAAGTGCTTCATTTTAAAAATGAATTATGTATAAATGATTTAGTCAGTGTTTGCCCATTGTAAAATCTTTTAAACCCCTGATTTACATTCTGACATTTATTACATGGTGACATTTTTCCTGTTGGCAGGTGATGTAGCTGCTGCATGCTTTTTTGGCAGTTGTAAACAGCTGTAAACAGCTATTTTCCACAATGCAACAAGGTTCACAGACAGGAAACTGCAAGGAGTACGTACTCAGAATTTCTTTGTGGGAGGGGTTTCACCACAATATCAGCCATACAGCGCCCCCTGATGGTCTGTTTGTGAAAAGGAATAGATTTCTCATGTAAAAGGGGGTATCAGCTACTGATTGGGAAAAGTTCAATTCTTGGTCGGAGTTTCTCTTTGAAGGGAAACTGTTGTGAAAATAACATGATGAATAAAATTGCTTATTTTTTTTTTTACAATATTCATTTATAGATTGTTTAGTCAGTGTTTGCCCATTGAAAATCTTTACTTTCCTTGATTTACATTCTGAAATGTATCACTGGTGGTGACTTCTTTAGTTCTGCCAGGTGATCTGTACAGAATGTTCGTTTAGGCCTTGTTCACATTAAAAATCGCCAGTGCTTTTGCAAGCGCTGATCGATTTCTTGAGCATTTTTTTAAAGCGCTTTTCCCTGCGATTTTACTTAGAAAAGCGTTTTTGTAAGCGCTATTCTAAGCACTTTTGCTCAGCGATGATTTTTTTAACTTTCTGACGCAGGTAGCACTTGGCTAGCTACATGTGTTGCCGGATTGCCGCCGCTCCCGCCCCGATCAGGCAGCGTTATACGTACCCCCCCCCCCGAAGCCCGCGCTGGAAAGCCTCTACTATCACCACCAGGTGTCGCTATGGCAAGGATCGGGATTGCGCATGACGTCATACGTCATGTCCGATCATTGCCATAGCAACAACCGAAGCTGAAATAAGTTACGGCTCTCGCGCGATACCGGAGCCGTAAATGTAGCCAGCAGCAATCGGGGGCGGGACACAGCACCGGGGCGATCGGGGGACACATGTAGCTAGCCTAGTGCTAGCTACATGATTTAAAACAAGTTTTTAAAGAAAATAGCCCTCCCGCGGACGAAAGTCCGCAATGGTTGAACGCCAGGGAGGTTAAGTATGCCACAGCTAAAATCTATGAACTATTGACCCTTTTTATTGCTTTTCTGCTCCCAGAAGCTATTTTAAGCTAGGAAAGAGTTTTATAGTTGGAATTTCTTATCAGTGAGGGTCACACTGTAGTCACTTCCTGTCTGAGTCAGGACTGAGTCAGCCACCTACATACCTGATATTTAACTCTTTCAGGCAGAGAAAGAAAAAAAGGAACACAGCCTAGTTATTTGTGTGCTAGGCACTGTACATACCCGTTTCTATCTCATCATGTCACATGTATCCTTTAATGACTAACTTGACAATGATTTTCTTGCAAGCTTTTGAAACTTGATGTTTCATTTCCAGGCATGATGCACAATTGGACCAGACGGTCCAAATTCATTTCTATATCATGCATGAAGAAGAAACTAAGTTTCTTCTTCATGCAAAACAACTATGCATAGTTAGTCATTAATCACCTCTGTCAACATTTGCTGGTTTGATAAAGGTAAATGCAATAAAAAATATAAATTACATTTTAAAATGTAAGTTTTTGCATTGTAAAATTAAGAGTACTTGTTGTGGTAGATTACACCAGAGAGGGTAAATGCAATGCAAATTATTTCCACTTGCATTCAAATTTCATCTTAAAGAGAATCTGTACTCTGAAATTCTTACAATAAAAAGCATACCATTCTATTCATTATGTGCTCCTGGTCCCCTCTGTGCTGTTTCTGCCATTCTCTGCTGCAAACCTGGCTTGTAATTGCCAGTTTTAGGCAGTGTTTACAAACAAACTAACCAGCTTCTAATAGGCTCAGCTAAGCAGAGTGTGTTAGTCACACAGAGCCTGCAGGGGGTGTGTACAGCTTCTAGCTAATCACAAGCAGCCCTGCACATTCCAGTCTGACTGCCTCAGCCTGACTGTGCCGACTATAGAGAGAAGATTAGATCATATAACAGAGATAACACAGCTACTGTGCAATTAGGAAAAGCTGCAGTAAGCCAGACCACATTAGAAAAGGCATAGGAACTTATAGCATAGAAGAAATAAAGATAAACAATTTGTTACAGAGTCTCTTTAACTGTGTGCAACTTGAATTTATACTAATCAGAATAACTTCCTTTCAGTTTTTTATTGGTCCGGTTTCATTAACTTTACATGAAATTTGAATGCAAATCAAAATGATTTGCATCTCATTGACCATCACTGCTCCTCACCACTCCTTGTTTTTTGTTTTATAAAGGTTGGGTCTTAAAGAAGAACTTTAACCAAGGATTGAACTTCATTCCAATCAGTAGCTGATACCCCCTTCCCATGAGAGATCTTTACCTTTTCTCCTATAGATAATCGGGGGGTCTGTTTGGCTGATATTGTGGAGAAACCCCTCCCACAGTGTGATGTCATGATGACCATGGTTCTTACAGTTCGCTGTTTGTGAACCTTGTTACATTGTGGGAATTAATGGCTTTCTCCAACTGCCAAGCTAGCAATATCTCCCTCTGCACAGAACTCCTAGTAACAAAAATTCTGTACAGATCACCTGGCAGACACACACACACACACATGAATGCGCACACACACACACACACACACACACACACACACATGAATGCGCACACACACACACACACACACACACACACACACACACACACACACACACACACACACACACACACATGAATGCGCACACACACACACACACACACACACACACACATGAATGCGCACACACACACACACACACACACACACACACACACATGAATGCGCACACACACACACACACACACACACACACACACACACACACACACACACACACACACACACACACACATGAATGCGCACATACACAAACACTATCTTGCTTGATTTGAACTGATTTTATCAAGTTTTGCTTTTCCTTCCATTGCACAGACCTCCCTTCTGGGCCTGTATCCCTAAAGGTTTTCTCCGGAGACTTAGTAATATGTGAAGCCCAAATCACTTATTTTACTGATATGGAAGAAATCTGCCACTTGCTTGACAGTGCAAGTAATCCTGTAGAATTCATGTGTCAGGTAAGATATAGGTGCATATTTTATCAGCAGTTTCAGACTCTCTCTATGGCTAATCCAATGAGACAGCACAAAGTACAAGGGCAATGTTTGGTAGTAAATCACAGCAAGCTACGAGAGGTCAGGTTACAAGAGTCATCAATCCCTTTACAGGTGAAATCTGACTACCTCGTTGTACAGGTCTGCACATTTACCTTTGTACTTCCTCTTTCATCCAACCTAAATGTGTTTGAGCTTTCTTAAATGGCATTAAAGCAAACCTGAAGGGAAAATAAAGCAACGAGAAAGACAATTATAACTATAACCCTAATCTGAAGTAAGACTTTCTTGGAATTCAATAAGCTAATTTTGAAGTTACATTTTTATTACACAAGGTAAAAGCAAAAACAATCACTACTATAAATATATCTTCATATGAAACAATATCACAATCATAAACAAAGATAAACATAATCATAAACAGAACAGTGTAAGAAATCAGTCGTGAAATGACTAAGCCTTAAGTATATTACCAACCAACCTGTTCTAAACAAGCATGTGACTTGTGTTTTCAAATAATGAACAATTAAATATTACCAGAGCAAAGTTTTATGGCAAAAAAAAGACAGAAACTACATAAAAGCACTGGTGAAAAACAGCAGTATATTTTAACTAACTTAGGGCTCCTAATTCCCTAGGCCTTAGTCATCAGGCCAGCAATCTTTCATGCAGTAAGTTGAAGAAGATAATTACTCTAAAAAGAGAAAGCAAGAGAGGAAGACCATGGAGATGATAATAGACTTTAGGAGAAACCTCCCAGCACCTCTCCCTAATCATAAATGGACCTGCAGAGACCTGAGTAGAGTAATTCAAATGTATTGCGTCCAAAATCAACAACGACTTAAAATGGGGAATGCCATTATCATCAAGAAAGCGCAACAGAGGACGTACCACCTACGGCAGATGAAAAAGTTTGGCCAACTACAAAAAAGAATGGTGCAGTTCTATACTGCGATCATCAAATCCATGATGACATCAACTATGACTATTTGTTTTGCGTCATGCTTCGGACGAGAAAATACTGACTGCTCTTACCCTGCTCACTCCATCCTCCAACTTTTGCCATCAGGAGTGAAATACCAGTCACTCGCAACAAAAACTTCAAGGTACAGGAACAGCTTCTTCCCTCAGGTAGTATCAGAAACACACTAGAGCTGCTAGGACTTGAAAGCATTACAGCACAGACCTAAAAATGATCACTTCTCACCCTGTTTACTACCACTCTAACTTAAATTTATACTGTCCTTGGCGTAATATATCTATACTGTCTGTCTGTATTGTCTGTGTCTGTTAAGGCAACTACCTCTGTGGATTTCCACAAAACATGCACTGTTGGTGGGCCTTGAGGACAGGGATGGGGAACACTGTGTTAAAGAGACACTGAAGCGAAAAAAAAATTATGATATTATGATTTGTATGTGTAGTACAGCTAAGAAATAAAACATTAAGATCAGATACATCAGTCTAATGGTTTCCAGTACAGGAAGAGTTGAGAAACTCCAGTTGTTATCTCTATGCAAACAAGCCATTAAGCTCTCCGACTAGTCCTGGAGAGGGCTGTTATCTGACTTTTATTATCTCAACTGTTTTCTTTTCCTCTGGCAGAGGAGAGGTCATTACTTCACAGACTGCTCTGAAAGAATCATTTTGAATGCTGAGTGTTGTGTAATCTGCACATATTATAGAATGATGCAATGTTAGAAAAAACACTATATACCTGAAAATAAAAGTATGAGAATATTTTCTTTGCTGCTAATCTTCTAGTAATTATTCATAGTACACAACCAATTCATTATATCATATATTTTTTTTCGCTTCAGTGTCTCTTTAACCCATTCAGGTTCCGTGGTTTTCACGTGAGAAATGTTCACCTCCCATTCATTAGCCTATAACTTTATCACTACTTATCACAATGAACTGATCTATATCTTGTTTTTTCCGCCACCAATTAGGCTTTCTTTGGGGGGTACATTTTGCTAAGAGCCACTTTACTGTAAACGCATTTTAACAGGAAGAATAAGAAAAAAATGGAAAAATGCATTATTTCTCAGTTTTCAGCCATTATAGTTTTAAAATAATACATGCCCCTATAATTAAAACTCACGTATTGTATTTGCCCATATGTCCCGGTTATTACACCATTAAAATTATGTCCCTATCACAATGTATGGCGACAATATTTTATTTGGAAATAAAGGTGCATTTTTTCCATTTTGCATCTATCACTATTAACAAGTTTAAAATAAAAAAATATAGAAATATTTCATCTTTACATTGATATTTAAAAAGTTTAGACCCTTAGGTAAATATTTACATGTTTTTTTTTTATTGTAATGTTGTTGTTTTTTATAGTAAACATTTTATTTGGGTAGTTTTGGGAGGGTGGGAGGTAAACAATAGATTTATAATGTAAATGTGTGTTCATTTTAATTTATTTTTATTTTCAGTTGTAGTATTACTTTTTGGCCACAAGATGGCGGCCATGAGTTTGTTTACATGACGTCACTACACGCTTAGAGTGACGCATCGGGGAGGGAACGGCCAGAAAAGGCGCAGCTTCCGAGAGAAGCTGTCGCTTTTTCAGCGGGGGAGAGGAATCAGTGATCGGGCACCATAGCCTGATACATTGATTCCCTGGCTACCAAATCCGCGGCCGGGAGTGCGCATGTACGCGCGCGATCGGCCGCGGGAGCGCGCATGGTTCCTGGACGTAGTTTCTACGTCCAGGAACCAAAATGGGTTAAGCAACTGCCAAGTCAAATTCCTTGAAAGTGCAAGCTTATTTGATCAAATAAAATTAACCACTTCGCATCCAGACCTTGTTTCCCCCTTAGGGACCAGAGAAGTTTTGACAGTTTAGCTATGTCCTTATTTAATCAGAAATAACTTTATCCCTACTTAAGACACAGAAATTAAATATATACTGTTTTTTTAAAGACAAACTAGGCTTTCATTGTATGCCATTTTTCTCCCTCGAACAATTTTGTTTTCTATGAATTTTAATGGGAAAACAAAGAAAACAAATAGAAAAAACATTTATTTCTCAGTTTTACCAATTCCAGTTTAAAAAATAAAATGTGCTACTATAGATAAAAAACACAAATTTTGTTTGGCTATTCTTACTGCTTATCACAAAACTTAGATTATGTTCCGGTCACAATTTATGGTGAAGATATTTCATTCTGAAATAATGCTACAGAGTGTATTTTTCACTATGAACTGAGAAAATAAAAGTATTTTTTAATGGTAAAAATCAATCTCATTAGCTCAGGAAACATATATTCCCATTCACCAATTAGTGCTGCATCAGATAGTGCCAGAAATGTGCACAGGAGCAAACCCAATCCTGCACAGCACTGCTTCTGCTACAAAACGTATTCTACTGACTCGTGGCTTAGATGAAGTCACAGAGGACGTATATCTACTGACTTGTGGTTAATTCTGAAAAAGAAAGAGACAACAGATTCGAAAGAAAGGGAAAAAGAAGTTGAAAAGAGTGGGTAGGAACTAAATAAAATGGAAGTTCACACATCCCATTACAATGCATTGGGGTGACACTGGACACAACCAAATGGTAGGAAAAAGGCGCCCAAGTCTGATAAAATATATTAAAAACAATAAAAAGACAAAAAAGAGGTGGCCTGCCTCAAGAGATCAAATACTGGATGAAATAGGATAACAGTTTATTTGCACCTCGGCAATACATTTCATGTAGAATTGCTCCCACTTCTTCAGGCCAATATACATTGCCAGCTGAGTGTACCTGCCGAGCTCTGAGCACTCAGGTGTAGAGTGGAATTCTTCATGAAATGCGTTTCCAGTGCTTGGCACAAGCCTCAGGAGAATAAATACAACGAAGGGCACAACAGAAACCACAGATTGCTGTATGTGCAGAACTAAGGTACAGGAACATCACACTCTATCTAGCTTTACACTTAGAGCTTCCTACACTATACCCGTTGTGTTTCACACCATGAAAGTTAGGATCGCAATGATGAAAAGTCACATTGCCTATTGCTGTGCGGTGCAATCAATGCAGCATACAGTCCATAGACATATGCTTGCATTTCAACCATCACTGCGTTGATTGGCCAATGACGCATGATGCGCATTATTCAGACAGAAATTACCGCACTGCAAATGCACCAGTGTGGAAGCCCCATTAAAATATAACTGCATCGCGTTGTGATTATATTGTTGCACCACAACACAACGGACGTAGTGCGAAAGGTCCATAAATGTTTGATTCCGGTTTGCTTTAACTTTTTGAGCGTGTAAGAAGTCCCATGAGTGTCCCGGCATAACAAGTTATCTGTAAAGAAGGACAATCAAAAATTCCTGGAAATTCAATGGAAAGGCTCTTAGCTGGATATAAAAGGTGTTTTGTACTGAGATAGGTGCCACAAGCAGCGTCACTAAATATTGCTTTACTAGGGAGGGTATCCTAACTCTGAGCGGTGACAGACATCAGAGGCTGGTCACGTAGTAGGTCATAGGCCATTATACAGATGTAATTATACGTAACTTATACTTAGCCCTACCTGGATGCATAGCTAGTCTATGTTCTGACTGCAGATCAGGGATGAGCAGAAACTACGCCAGTGCGAATTTTCGCATCGTAGTTGGCATCTACGCATCGTAGTTCGTAGGCGAAGTCTCAAAACTACGCGTACGATTTTACGCGTAGCGAAGTACCGTTACGCGTAGTTTACGCCCCTACGTGAAGTTCTCATGTGTATTGCGAAGTAAACTTCAAATGCCTTATTTGCGTCTATTTTTCCACGTATGATTGTATGCATACAAAATTACGCATTGGAAAGGGTGATGTACGCATAGAGTTACTGTTACAAGCATTTGCAGAGGAATTCATGCGTACATTTTTATGCATAATGGCATAAGCGTCCGCATGTACTACGCTAGTAGTTTGGCGAAGCCTAATTGTGTAAAACTACGCGTAGTTCCAGCGTAGCGAAGTTGGCTGACTACGACCATCCCTGCTGCAGATGTTTTGGATCTTTTGTTTAACCAAGGGATTGTATTTCATTCTATATTTTTTACAGGCATTCAAAATAACTCCTTACAACAGAGAGGCGCTTGATAAATTATTGACAGAATCATTAAAAAACAACATTCCAGCAACCGGTTTACACCTCTTTGGAATTAATCAGATTGAAGAGGAAAATTTAAGTGCAAGTAAGTTGAAATTTCTCATTCTCCTAATTCAATAATCTGTCTTATTGTGGAAATCATTTTACCAGCAATAATGTCTCTTCTTGAAATGCAGCACAGAAAACAGAATAAAAGTAGAACAGTAGAACATGATAGTTGTCTTTATTCAGTGAAACACAATTTGGCCTCAATTCACTAAGCAGTTTAGACTAGTCTACAGATGGTTTTAGTCTACTGATGGTTTGGTGTAATGTTTTAGACCTGTTTCTAGACCTGGTCTAAAGCCCCATCTACACGATACGATTCTATTTACGATTCAATTAAATCCGACATGTCCGATCCTGATTCGATTTGATTCAATCAGATTTGCCATTGTTTTGCAATGGCAAATCGAATTGAATCGAATCGAATCAGGATCGGACATGTCGGATTTAATCGAATCGTAAATAGAATCGTAATTGAATCTTAAATAGAATCGTATCGTGTAGATGGGGCTTAACATTCAGTAATTACACAATTCACAAAGGCAAACAAGCAGTAACCACGCCCACTTTTTCTGACGGAGATTAGACCAGCTGATTTCTTGTTGGTAAAGTAATTCTGTGAGGTATTTTAGATGTGAGGATGGAACCTTTTGAATTCATTATGCAGGGGTTTCATTATAAGCAGAGGAGAGCTCATCAAAGGAGAAAGATGTCAGTCATAGCTAATCGTTTGTGAATTAAACCTTTTGGTCATTTCCCCTGCTTTACCCACCTAATTACAAAATGGTTTAGACCAGGTCTAAAAACAGGTCTAAAACATTTGGCAATAGTGAATTCCCCTTCAATGCAACTGACCAAACCATCAGTAGACTAAAAACCATCAGTAGACTAGTCTAAACTGCTTAGTGAATTGAGGCCAATGGCCAGCTTTATCAAACACTTTAATCAAACGTTTGATAATGCAGTGATGAGCGAAAATGCAAATATTCTTTTCGCCGAATTTTCGCGAAAATAAGTACCATTTTCGTTTCGAAAGGCGAAAATGCGCCGAATATTTTCGCATTAATTTTCGCCTAAAGTCCGTTTTTTTCGCGTTGAATTTCTAAGCCCCCTTACAAGCTAGAATCACCAAGTTTGCAGGGTATATGAAGGAGATATGTGGGTACTAGAGGAAAAAGAAATTTTTCAAAAAGACCTTATAGTTTTTGAGAAAATCGACTTTAAAGTGTCAAAGGAAAAAAGTATACATTTAAATGCAGTAAATGACAGTTACTGTAGCAAACCTAGCAGTAGTGTAAATTTACTAATTTCAAAAGAAAGGGCCAAGTGTAAGTGCCATGGGCTAAGTGCCAAGTGCAAACTGCCAAGTGCAAAGGGCCAAGTGCCAAGGGCCAAGTGCCAAGAACAAGTGCAAAGTGCAAATGGCCAAGTGCAAGTGCAAAGGGCCAAGGGTCAAATGAAAAGGGCCAAGTGCAAAGGGCCAAGTGCAAAGAGCCCTTGGCTCTTGGCCCTTTGCCTTTGCACTTGGCCCTTTTCATTTGACACTTGGCCCTTTGCACTTGCACTTGGCCCTTTGCACTTGGCCCTTTGCCTTTGCACTTTGCCTTTGCACTTGGCCCTTTGCACTTGCAATTGGCCCTTTGCCTTTGCACTTGGCCCTTTGCACTTGGCCCTTTGCACTTGGGCCTTTGCCCTTGCACTTGGCCCTTTGCACTTGGCCCTTTGCACTTGGCCCTTTGAACTTGACCCTTGGCCCTTTGCACTTGGCCCTTTGCACTTGGCCCTTTGCACTTGGCACTTGGCCCTTTCTTTTGATATTAGTAATTTTACACTACCTCTAGGTTTGCTTAAAGGGATACTGTAGGGGGGGTCGGGGGAAAATGAGTTGAAGTTACCTGGGGCTTCTAATGGTCCCCCGCAGGCATCCTGTGCCCGCGCAGCCACTCCCCAATGCTCCGGCCCTGCCTCCGGTTCACTTCTGGAATTTCAGACTTTAAAGTCTGAAAACCACTGCGCCTGCGTTGCCGTGTCCTCACTTCCCCTGATGTCACCAGGAGCGCACGGCACAAGCACAGACCATACTGGGCCTGCGCAGTATGCTCCTGGTACCATCAGCGGGAGTGAGGACACGGCAACGCAGGCGCAGTGGTTTTCAGACTTTAAAGTCTGAAATTCCAGGAGTGAACCAGAGGCGGGGCCGGAGCATTGGGGAGTGGCTGCGTGGGCACAGGATGTCTGTGGGGGACCATTAGAACCCCCGGGTAACTTCAACTCATTTTACCCCGACCCCCTCCAACAGTATCCCTTTAAGTAACTGTCATTTACTGCATTTAAATGTATACTTTTTTCCTTTGAAACTTTAAAATCGATTTTCTCAAAAACTATAAGGTATTTTTGAAAAATTTCTTTTTCCTCTTGTACCCACATATCTCTTTAATATACCCTGCAAATTTGGTGATTCTAGCTTTTAAGGGGGCTTAGATATTCAACGCGAAAAAAACGGACTTTAGGCGAAAATTAATGCGAAAATATTAATGCGAAATTTCGCCTTTTGAAGCGAAAATAGTACTTATTTTCGCGAAAATTCGGCGAAATCGAAAATGGGATTTTCGATGCGAAAATGGCTTTGGCGAAAATTCGCAAGCAACACTGTGATAATGTACCTCATGAGTAAAATCTAATTTTGAATTCATTAACGTGTTATAGATTTATTGAACATTTTAGCGATAAAGCATTCGATAATAACACCTTACTGAATTCTAAATTATCAAACGTTCGATAAAGTGTTCGATAAAGCTTAGTGAATTGAGGCCAATATGTAAAGAGGCACTGTTTGCAATCAGCGCATGACACAAGACACAGAACATTTATATTTCTCCTGACAAACTTAACCGGTTCAGCACCGCAGTCGGAAAATCTCATGCATCCGAGCAACGTTCACCTCCCATTCATTCGCCTATAACTTTATTGCTACTTATCACAATGAATTGATCTATATCTTGTTTTTTCCGCCACTAATTAGGCTTTCTTTGGGTAGTACATTTTGCTAAGAATTATAATTATTTTTTTCTAAATCTATTTTAACAGGAAGATTAAGAAAGAAACGAAAAAAAATCATTATTTCTCAGTTTTTGGCCATTATAGTTTGAAATTAATATACACTACCGTAATTAAAACTCATGTATTTTATTTGCCCATTTGTCCCAGTTATTACACCGTTTAAACGATGTCCCTATCACAATTTATGGTGCCGATATTTAATTTAGAAATAAAGGTGCATTTTTTCAATTTGCGTCCATCACTATTTATAAGCTTATAATTTTAACCACTTTACCCCCGCGCGTACGGATTTCTCCGCCCCTTTTTCCATCCTTTCACCCCCAGGGACGGAGAAATCCGTACTTTGCGCACTCCCGCCGCTGTAAACACGCCGCCCGCCGCTAGTAAACACGCCGCCGCCCGCTCGCCCAGAGATCAACGAACGGGAAAATCCATTCCCGTTCGTTGATCTAAGCCCCGCAATGACCTGCTGCCGCTCGGCTGAGCAGCGCGATCATTGTGAAAAAATAACAAAGTCCCAGCCTCTTTCTACTTCCTGCAAGAGTCCGGAAGGACGCTTGCAGGTAGCATGAAACAAATTAGTAATGTTGCCATCTTGTGGCCAAATAGTAAAACTACACCCTAACCATTTTCTACACACAAATAAACTTGTTTTACACAAAAAATTAACTCCTTACCTCCCACACTCCCCAATTTTTTTTTTTTTGTAATTAAAAAAAAAATAAAAAATTTACAATAAAAAAAAAAACATAAATAGTTACCTTAGGGATTGAACTTTTTAAATATTTATGTCAAGAGGGTATAACACTGTTACTTTATAAACTATGGGCTTATAATTAGGGATGGACGCAAAACTGAAAAAAATGCACCTTTATTTCCAACTAAAATATTGGCGGCAAACATTGTGATAGGGACATAATTTAAACGGTTTTATAACCGGGATAAATAGGCATATACATTTAATGGGTTTTAATTACAGTAGCATGCATTATTTAAAAACTATAAAGGGCGAAAACTGAAAAATAATAATTTTTTTCCCACATTTTTTCCTATTTTCCCATTAAAACACATTTAGAATAAAATTATTCTTGGCATAATGTCCCACCTAAAGAAAGCCTAATTGGTGGCGAAAAAAACAAGATATAGTTCATTTCATTGCGATAAGTAATGATAAAATTATAGACGAATGAATGGAAGGAGCGCTGAAAGGTGAAAATTGCTCTGGTGGTCAAGGGGTAAAACCCCTCAGTTGGGAAGTGGTTAAATAATATAATAACATATTCTCTTGACATGCATATTTAAAAAGTTCAGACCCTTGGGTAACTATTTATGTTGTTTTTGTTTTTTTTTAATTGTATTTTTTATTTATTTTTTTAATTAAAAAAAAGTGTATGTGGGTAATTTTTGGTGTGGGAGGGAAAGTGCTAATATTAAATGTAAAATAATATTTTTTTTATTAAAAATGTATGTGGGTGCAGTTTACTATTTGGCCACAAGATGGCCACAGTGAAAAAAGTCCTGGATGCGAACGATGTCGCATCCAGGAACTAAAATGCTTGAGAGAAGTTTCCTGGGGGCAGAAATACCGCGCTCTCTGGAGAGAAAGCGTTGGTATTTCTGCGGGGAAGTTAGATCGGTGAATGGGAATTATATTCCCATTCACTGATCGGGGGGCTAGCAGCGGGCAGCAAGAGCGCGTGCGGGGGCGCGCCCGATCGCGCGCACCAGCCGGCGGCAGCAGCAGTGCCTATCTGGACGAGGAAGTTCGTCCAGATAGGCCGAACTGGTTAAAGCACCAGAGCTGCAGCCACCAGACGCTCTATAGGCAGTTTGGGAGTCTTACCCGAGGTCTTCTCACTGAATAGGTGCCGGCTTACTAAACAGGAAGAGCCAAAATTTGAACCCTGGTTTCCTGTGTCAGAGGCAGACCCCTTAACCAGTACACTATCCAGTCGTTGGTTAAACAGCTGTTCTATTTTAGAACTTTAATGCTTGGTCATCTTTTTTTGTTGAATATTTGGTCTTACAACCCACCCTACATTGTATTGAGTCTTTTGTATTTTACCACAAAGCAAAAGAAAATGTTTATGATACCTGTTCAGCAGATTAACTCGATGAGACACACAAAACTGCACAGCAATGTATCATACACAGTTATTGAGTCTTATATACCATATATTCCGGTGTATAAGATGGCCGGCCGTATAAGACGACCCCCGAACTTTTCCAGTTAAAATACCGTATATACTCGCAAGCAAGCCGACCCGCATATAAGCCAACCCCCCAACTTTTAACCAAAAAATTATTGACCCTCATATAAGCCGGGGTAGGAAATACTGGCCGCGTGATCCCCCCCAGTGTGTCCCAGTATAGTACCCAGTATGGGTAGGTAGTGCCTCAGTATAGCTATTATAGTGCCCAGTACTGCTAGCATAGTGCCAAGTACAGCTAGTATAGTGCTCAGTATAGCTAGTATAGTGCCCAGTATAGGTAGGTAGTGCTCAGTATAGCTAGTAAAGTGCCCAGTATAGCTAGTAAAATGCCCCAGTATAGCTAGTATCGTGCTCAGTATAGCTAGTATAGTGCTCAGTATAGCTAGTATAGTGCTCAGTATAGCACTTAGTATAGCTAGTATAGTGCTCAGTATAGCTAGTATAGTCCTCAGTATAGCTAGTAAAGTGTCCAGTATAGCTAGTAAAGTGTCCAGTATAGCTAGTATAGTGCCCAGTATAGGTAGTATAGTGCCCAGTATAGCTAGTATAGTGCCCAGTATCGCTAGTAAAGTGCCCCAGTATAGCTAGCATAGTGACCCAGTATAGCTAGTATAGTGCCCCAGTATAGGTAGATAGTGCCAAGTATAGTGCTCAGTGTAGGTAGGTAGGTAGGTAGTCCCCCCCCCCCAGCCGCCGCTGCTATGACCTTACCGACGGCTTCCAATATTCCCCTCTCCGTCTCCGTGTAGGGCATGTAAATAGTTCACAGCAGCTCGCCCCACGGCGGCAGCTGTGTGATGACGGAGGAAGTGCAGAGAGCGGCTTCCTGTAACGGCGATATGTATCGCCGTTACTATGGGAACCGCTCTCTCTAGGCTTCCTCCGTCATCACACAGCTACCGCCGTGGGGCGAGCTGCTGTGAACTATTTACATGCCCTGCACGGAGACGGAGAGGGGAATATTGGAAGCTGCCGGTAAGGTCATAGCAGCGGCAGCCAGGGGGGGCGGGGAGCCTACGTGGACATGACTCGCAAGCAAGCCGACCCCCCAACTTTTGGCCCACTTTTGGGGGATCAAAAATTCGGCTTGCTTGCGAGTATATACAGTATACATTTTGGTATATACTTGCCCTATAAGACTACCCCTCTTGATTCTTGGACATTTGTATACTGTACTGTATGTACTGGTGCTATACTGTATAAACAGGTACAAACACTGGTGTTGTACCATATGTGGTACCCAGTATACAACAACCAACCAATCGCGGCAAGCAATGTACCTTACTGGTACCGGTTTTCTTCTACCATACTTGTATAGCACCGCCCTTGATGCTTTCATACAGTCGCTTTCATACAGCGGGGATGCGGCCGCAGACGTTTTTGAGCTCCCTCCACCGTATGCGGCATCCGCAGATTCTCCAGTTCGGCTTGGAAGTCTTAGCACCCGCCCTATAAGATGACACCCAGCGTATAAGACGACCCCTGACTTTTGAGAAGATTTTTCCTTGGTTAAAACGTAGTCTTGTACGCCAGAATATACAGTACATATAAGTAGTAGTTTAGAATACTGTAAACAGTATTTTTGCAATGCTGCAGTTCATCAACTTTTGTATGGTTTGCCTTACTGAAATGCTTGGTATGAGGAATCAGTGCCAAGGGCATTTCTAGGATCCGAGAAACAAACGTAAGCACTTGGAAACGTGTAAACAAAGTATAGATAGGGAGACTCAGAAGCTAATGCACCTGTGTGAAGCAGTCCCCTTTAAGGACAATGAACACTTCATCCTAACACAGACGCAGAGCAATTATATTGCGCTTTTCTCTTGGTGGACTCAAAGTACCAGAGCTGCAGCCACTAGGGCGCGATCTATAGACAGTAGTAGTGTCTCAATAGGTGCTGTCTTACTAAACAGGAAGAGCTAAGATTCGAACCCAGGCCTCCTGTGTCAGAGGCAGATCCCTTAACCAGTAAACCATCCGGCCACGACACAGCCAACATACACTACTGTTCTACCACCCTCTCCAGCCTCAACTTATGCTAGATACACACAATACAATTGTCTGACAGTTTTACTGTCAGATCGATTATTTCCAACATCTCCAATCTGATTGTTGATAAATTTTCCAATTGATTTTCCGTTCACTTCTATGGAAAATCTATCGGAAATGAGATTGGAGCTATGGGAAATAATCTGTCAGAAAATTGCATTGTGTGTACCTAGCAGTATGGAATGCGTTTCAGTTTATCCCTTAGTGTAAGGATAAATGGTAAATATTTCAGTTTGAATATGTTTTAGATCAGTCATTTCACGCTGTCTCTAACACAATCTGGGAGAAAAACTGAATTGAACTGTAAATAAATTCAAGAGATAGTTCACTGTATGTGCTGTAGATATAGAACTGTTCTGGTGTCTTATATTATTATTTTCATTCGAAAGCCTCGTACTCACACATGATGAATCTTGGCCAAGGCAGCTGAAAACGACCAACTCTTTTGAGAATCTAGTGTGTGTATATTGACCACCGATGCCCTCCGACACCTCTGCCAGTGTTGAGCCTGGTGAATCATTTCAACTGACCGCTGTCTTAGAGTATTGTTCTCCCCACCTACTCCGGCCACTCCACCAACCCTCTGACAAACATCCCCCTCCTGCATAGCAACAAGGCACTTTGCTAGCCTGCTGGAGCTCCGTACAGCCTCGAACTTGCAATATTTTCCCAGGGATTGTGTCCCGATCCCTGTTGGGAAACATGCCTTTTACATGTGTACAAGGCTTAAGGGGTTACATTATGATTCTGAAAAAACCCTAATTCACCAGCCAGCAAAAAGAAATAAATAGCTATGGAGCTTGAAATCCCTCTTTTGCTACCAGCAGTGTGTGCACAGCCAGATGAAAGTGTTTTAATTCTGATTACTTTCCAGTAAACAATTTGACTTGCTGTGCGACTGCCTAATTTTCATAGATAACAGCTGATAAAAAAAACAAACATATCTTTGAATTTTCATCATGCACACAATCCCAAACCGAACAATCTTCAAGCAATCCTGAAAAGGGTTTTTTTTAGGCTAGTAATGCACCTGAACAGTGTCGGCCCTGCAATGTTGCTGGCCAACATTCCTTGTACGTGTGTACAAAGGCTTACAGAGAGGGAAAAAAACACAAAGACACCGGGAGCCCAATCCGGTGTAGTATGTAAATGTAAGTTCACGGAAATAATAGTTAATAAGCATGAGTTGAAGTGCTGTCCCCTCTCGGACTCTAGTAAAAATTTGGCTTGATGGAAACTTTCAACAGCAGTTGTCCCCTGCCAGAGGGATGGACAATGCAAACCAGGGATGAGAACAAAAAGTATACTCAGGTCCTACCTTCAAATAAAACGTCAAAGGTAACTTTATTATAACACTGGACAACGTGTTTCAATGCCTCTTGCAGCTTCCTCAGGTCAGTAGCAGTGTGATCAGGAAACATGTATCAATCTGGGCGCCCAAGATTAATACATGCTTCCTTATCACACTGCTACTAACCTGAGGAAGCTGCTTGTGGCGGTGAAATGCATTGTCCAGCGCTATAATAAAGTTAGCTTTGAGGTTTCAAGTGAGTCCTCCTTATTTGAAGGTAGGACCCACATATAGTTTTTGTTCTCCTGCTAATGTAAAATTTGGCGCCTCCAACCCACTGGTTTACGTGTGTACAAGCAGGGGCGTAGCAATAGGGGTTGCAGAGGTAGCGACCGCATCGGGGCCCTTGGGCCAGAGGGGCCCCATGGGGCCCTTCCTAAACCAAAGTATAAGCTGTTTATTGGTCCTGTGTTGGTAATGATCACTTCTATAGATGCTTTGAATGGTAGTAATCATTAACAAGCAGTTAATGCAGTCAATCACCTATCAATCACCCCCTGTCACTGCCACCCATCAATCACCCCCTGTCACTGCTACCCATCAATCAGCCCCTAACCTGCCCCTTGCGGGCAATCTGATCACCCACCCACACCAATAGATCGCCCGCAGATCCGACATCAGATCACCTCCCAAGTGCAGTGTTTACATCTCTTCTCTCCTCTAAACACCCACTAATTACCCATCAATCACCCCCTATCACCACCTGTCACTGTTACCTATCAGATTAGACCCTAATCTACCCCTTGCTGGCACCCAATCACCCGCCCACACGCTCAGATTGCCCTCAGACCCCCCCTTATCAATTCGCCAGTGCAATATTTACATCTGTTATTCCCTGTAATAACCCACTGATCACCTGTCAATCACCTATCAATCACCCCCTGTCACTGCCGCCCATCAATCACCCCCTGTCACTGCCACCCATCAATCAGCCCCTAACCTGCCCCTTGCGGGCAATCTGATCACCCACCCACATCAATAGATCGCCCGCAGATCCTACATCAGATCACCTCCCAAGTGCATTGTTTACATCTCTTCTCTCCTCTAAACACCCACTAATTACCCATCAATCACCCCCTATCACCACCTGTCACGGTTACCCATCAGATTAGACCCTAATCTGCCCCTTGCGGGCACCCAATCACCCACCCACACGCTCAGATTGCCCTCAGACCCCCCCTTATCAATTCGCCAGTGCAATATTTGCATCTGTTATTCCCTGTAATAACCCACTGATCACCTGTCAATCACCTATCAATCACCCCCTGTCACTGCCACCCATCAATCACCCCCTGTCACTGCCACCCATCAATCAGCCCCTAACCTGCCCCTTGCGGGCAATCTGATCACCCACCCACATCAATAGATCGCCCGCAGATCCGACATCAGATCACCTCCCAAGTGCAGTGTTTACATCTCTTCTCTCCTCTAAACACCCACTAATTACCCATCAATCACCCCCTATCACCACCTGTCACGGTTACCCATCAGATTAGACCCTAATCTGCCCCTTGCGGGCACCCAATCACCCACCCACACCTCAGAACGTCCTCAGACCCCAGCCCTGATCACCTCGCTAGTGCATTGCTTGCATCTATTTCCCCCCTCTAATCACACCTTGAGACACCCATCAATCACCTCCTGTCACCCCCTAGCACACCTACCCATCAGATCAGGCCCTAATTTGCCCTGTGTGGGCTCCTGATCACTCGGCCAAACCCTCAGATCCCCCTCAGACCCCCTTCCGATCACCTCCCCAGTGCATTGATTGCATCTATTTTCCCCTCTAACCGCCCCCTGAGACACCCATCAATCACCTCCTGTCACCCCCCTAGCACTCCTATCCATCAGATCAGGCCCAAAACATCCTGTCATCTAAGAGGCCACCCTGCTTGCCCCCTCATAGACCACCTGTCATCAAAATTTGCAGATGCTTATACCCCTGAACAGTCATTTTGAGAAATTTGGTTTCCAGACTACTCACAGTTTTGGGCCCGTAAAATGCCAGGGCAGTATAGGAACCCCACAAGTGACCCCATTTTAGAAAGAAGACACCCCAAGGTATTCTGTTAGGTGTATGATGAGTTCATAGAAGATTTTATTTTTTGTCAAAAGTTAGCGGAAATTGGATTTTTATTGTTTTTTTTCACAAAGTGTCATTTTTCACTAACTCGTGACAAAAAATAAAATCTTCTATGAACTCACCATACCCCTAACAGAATACCTTGGGGTGTTTTCTTTCTAAAATGGGGTCACTTGTGGGGTTCCTATACTGCCCTGGCATTTTAGGGGCCCTAAACCGTGAGGAGTAGTCTAGAAAACAAATGCCTCAAAATGACCTGTGAATAGGACGTTGGGCCCCTTAGCGCACCTAGGCTGCAAAAAAGTGTCACACATGTGGTATCGCCATACTCAGGAGAAGTAGTATAATGTGTTTTGTGGTGTATTTTTACACATACCCGTGCTGGGTGGGAGAAATCTCTCTGTAAATGGACAATTGTGTGTAAAAAAAATCAAACAATTGTCATTTACAGAGATATTTCTCCCACCCAGCATGGGTATGTGTAAAAATACACCCCAAAACACATTATACTACTTCTCCTGAGTACGGCGGTACCACATGTGTGACACTTTTTTGCAGCCTAACTGTGCTAAGGGGCCCAAAGTCCAATGAGTACCTTTAGGATTTCACAGGTCATTTTGAGACATTTGGGTTCAAGACTACTCCTCACGGTTTAGGGCCCCTAAAATGCCAGGGCAGTATAGGAACCCCACAAGTGACCCCATTTTAGAAAGAAGACACCCCAAGGTATTCTGTTAGGTGTATGATGAGTTCATAGAAGATTTTATTTTTTGTCACAAGTTAGCGGAAATTGTTATGTATTGTTTTTTTTTTCACAAAGTGTCATTTTCCGCTAACTTGTGACAAAAAAAATATCTTCTATGAACTCACCATACTCCTAACAGAATACCTTGGGGTGTCTTCTTTCTAAAATGGGGTCACTTGTGGGGTTCCTATACTGCCCTGGCATTTTAGGGGCCCTAAACCGTGAGCAGTAGTCTAGAATCCAAATGCCTCAAAATGACCTGTGAATAGGACGTTAGGCCCCTTAGCGCACCTAGGTTGCAAAACAGTGTCACACATGTGGTATCGTTGTACTCAGAAGAAGTAGTATATTGTGTTTTGGGGTGTATTTTTACACATACCCATGCTGGGTGGGAGAAATCTCTCTGTAAATGGACAATTGTGTGTAAAAAAAATCAAACAATTGTCATTTACAGAGATATTTCTCCCACCCAGCATGGGTATGTGTAAAAATACACCCCAAAACACATTATACTACTTCTCCTGAGTACGGCGGTACCACATGTGTGGCACTTTTTTGCACCCTAAGTGCGCTAAGAGGCCCAAAGTCCAATGAGTACCTTTAGGATTTCACAGGTCATTTTGAGACATTTGGGTTCAAGACTACTCCTCACGGTTTAGGGCCCCTAAAATGCCAGGGCAGTATAGGAACCCCACAAATGACCCCATTTTAGAAGGAAGACACCCCAAGGTATACCGTTAGGAGTATGGTGAGTTCATAGAAGATTTTATTTTTTGTCACAAGTTAGCGGAAAATGACACTTTGTGAAAAAAAAAACAATTAAAATCAATTTCCGCTAACTTGTGACAAAAAAAAAAAATCTTCTATGAACTCACCATCCTCCTAACGGAATACCTTGGGGTGTCTTCTTTCTAAAATGGGGTAATTTGTGGGGTTCCTATACTGTCCTGGCATTTTAGGGGCCCTAAACCGTGAGGAGTAGTCTTGAAACGAAATTTCTCAAAATGACCTGTGAAATCCTAAAGGTACTCATTGAACTTTGGGCCCCTTAGCGCAGTTAGGGTGCAAAAAAGTGCCACACATGTGGTATCGCCGTACTCAGGAGAAGTAGTATAATGTGTTTTGGGGTGTATTTTTCCACATACCCATGCTGGGTGGGAGAAATAGCTCTATAAATAGACAATTGTGTGTAAAAAAAATAAAACAATTGTCATTTACGGAGATATTTCTCCCACCCAGCATGGGTATGTGTAAAAATACACCCCAAAACACATTATACTACTTCTCCTGAGTACGGCAATACCACATGTGTGGCACTTTTTTGCAGCCTAACTGTGCTAAGGGGCCAAAAGTCCAATGAGCATCTTTAGGCTTTACAGGGGTGCTTACAATTAGGCACCCCCAAAATGCCAGGACAGTGAACACACCCCACAAATGACCCCATTTTGGAAAGTAGACACTTCAAGGTATTCAGAGAGGAGCATAGTGAGTCCGTGGCAGATTTCATTTTTTTTTTTGTCGCAAGTTAGAAGAAATGGAAACTTTTTTTTTTCTTTTTTTTGTCAGAAAGTGTCATTTTCCGCTAACTTGTGACAAAAAATAAAATCTTCTATGAACTCACCATGCCTCTCACTGAATACTTTGGGATGTCTTCTTTCCAAAATGGGGTCATTTGGGGGGTATTTGTACTATCCTGGAATTTTAGACCCTCATGAAACCTGACAGGTGCGCAGAAAAGTCAGAGATGCTTGAAAATGGGAAAATTCACTTTTGGCACCATAGTTTGTAAACGCTATAACTTTTACCCAATCCAATAAATATACCCTGAATGTTTTTTTTTTTTTTATCAAAGACATGTAGCAGAATAACTTTCGCGCTCAAATGTATAGGAAATTTTACTTTATTTGAAAAATGTCAGCACAGCAAGTTAAAAAAGTCATTTTTTTGCCAAAATTCATGTCTTTTTTGATGAATATAATAAAAACTAAAACTCGCAGCAGCAATCAAATAGCAGCAAAAGAAAGCTGTATTAGTGACAAGAAAAGGAGGTAAAATTCCTTTAGGTGGTAGGTTGTATGACCGAGCAATAAACCGTGAAAGCTGCAGTGGTCTGAATGGAGAAAAAGGCTCTGGTCCTTAAAGAGACTCCGTAACAAAAATTGCATCCTGTTTTTTATCATCCTACAAGTTCCAAAAGCTATTCTAATGTGTTCTAGCTTACTGCAGCACTTTGTACTATCACAGTCTCTGTAATAAATCAATGTATCTTTCCCTTGTCAGACTTGTCAGCCTGTGTCTGGAAGGCTGCCAAGTTCTTCAGTGTTGTGGTTCTGCTATGAACTCCCCCTTCCAGGCCCCTCTATGCACACTGCCTGTGTATTATTTAGATTAGAGCAGCTTCTCTCTTCTCTCTTATCTTTTACAAGCTGGATAAATCGCCCTCTGAGCTGGCTGGGCTTTCACATACTGAGGAATTACAGACAAGGGCAAAGCTGTTTGCAGGAAGAAAAGAGCAGCCTGACACTTCAGTGGAAGATAGCTGCAGGGGGAAAGAAACACACAAATGATCTCTTGAGATTCAAAAGGAATGCTGTATACAGCCTGCTTGTGTATGGATGTATTTTCTATGTGTGGACATACTGTACATCAACCTACTTCCTGTTTTGGTGGCCATTTTGTTTGTTTATAAACAAACTTTTTAAAACTGTTTTTAACCACTTTTAATGCGGCGGGGAGCGGCGAAATTGTGACAGAGGGGAATAGGAGATGTCCCCTAATGCACTGGTATGTTTACTTTTGTGCGATTTTAACAATACAGATTCTCTTTAAGGGGCGAAAAGACTGTGGTCCTTAAGTGGTTAATAAGGTTAAACTGTGACTTCTGTGTCAACCACCCATATTTATAGCAATCATAAAAATTATATTAAAAGGGACATTTCCCTTAAAGGTATATGTTTAATAAATCATAAAATGTCTTTACAATTTTGTCATAGATCAGCGAGATGAAGAATTACCGACCCTACTTCATTTTTCTGCAAAATATGGGCTGAAAAACTTGACAGCCCTTCTTCTAACCTGTCCAGGAGCTCTACAGGCTTACAGTGTGTCCAATAAGCATGGAGACTTTCCAAACTACCTCGCAGAAAAATATGGT
Source organism: Hyperolius riggenbachi (assembly GCF_040937935.1). Classification (NCBI taxonomy): domain Eukaryota; kingdom Metazoa; phylum Chordata; class Amphibia; order Anura; family Hyperoliidae; genus Hyperolius; species Hyperolius riggenbachi. The sequence goes on from NC_090655.1 coordinate 114,065,034, forward strand.
TTTAAGGACCTGCGACAGTTTATTGATGAATATGTGGTGAGCCTATTTGTCATAGTGGAGGCTTATTCATTATGTAAATATATATATTATTGATTTATAAAGTCCCAACATATTCCAGCGCTGTGTAATATGTTGGCGCTTTATAAATACAACAAATAAATAAATAAATAAATATTCCGTGGCTCTGTACAAAGTGAGAACAAAAACATGAGACACATATTATTACAGACAATGGTGTAAACAAAATATAGGCATTGGTACAAAATACAGAATTGGTAGACATAGGAATCACAGTGATAACTGTAACATGATGAACAAAATATTCATATAGCAAATACTGCAAATTCCAAGACATAAAAGGATGGGAGAGCCCTGCACTTGTAAGTCCATATTATTACTTTCAGCCTCTACCCACTTATTGTTGTGAATATTACTATGTTTTTTTCTTTTATAAAACCTGATAATATATTACATTGGACTGTAAAATAAATACAGGTTGTGTTAAGTACAGGGACACAGTATTTAAAGTAAATAAGACCATGTTTAACCACTACTGAACCACCAGTAGTATTAAAATGTCCAGTTGGTCCCTGTTAATGGACCAATGGACGTTTTAAAACGTTCGGTGTTTCTGACGCTCGTGCACACGCATGTTTGCGCGCACCCATGGATGCACGTGGCCAAAAAGCTATCTGATTATGTATATAGGGTATAATGTTAATTGTGACAAGCAAGAGCATAACATTTGGGGTATTTGAGACCTGAAGCCAATGACATTTGAATTTTTTTTTAGCTGCAAACTGAATGAGAAGCAATACATTTTTTTCATGTACTGTGTACTAAAATAAAACACTTGTAAAAGAAAAAAAAAATTGACAGAATTGAAAAGAGAATACAAAAATTATGTGAGGGAGCAGGCTGGTGTTGTACTTTATACTGGTTGAACTCGATGGACGTATGTCTTTTTTCAACCAAAATAACTATGTAACTATGTAACTATGTAACTTTAGGACGTTTTTAAAATATGTATGCCACAAGGGTGTATTACTCTTATTTTTGCTAATAAGGGCTTGTAATCATTGGTAGTGTGCAATGAGAAATCAAGAACCACAACATAGAAAAAATATAGCTTTATTTCCAAATAATATATTGTTACCATATTTTGTACTAGATATTCAAATCTTGTGATAACCAGGACAAATAGGCAGATAAAATGTGTGGGTTTTATGTACAGTAGCATTGTTTATTTTAAACTGTAGGGGATGGAATTTGAGAAATTGCGCAATTTTAAATTTTTTTCCTTGTTTTTTTCCTTTAAAATGCATAGAAAATAAAGTAATTACTGAAAACAAATATCACCCACAAAAAGTATTGAAAAAGTTATTGGCAAATGAAAGGGAAGAGCGTTGACAGGTGAAAATTGCTCTGGTCCGTTAGGGTAAAAACTCTTGGGGGTGAAGTGGTTAATTAGTAATGAATATTCAGGTCAGAGGGGCATGGCCCATATTTAAACTTTTTCTGTCCCTAGGCCAAGTATATTGAGGCTCCCTTCCATGTGCAGCAGAGCCCCTCCCATTCCATGTGCAGCCCCCTATTCCTTGTGTAACATCTACTGTATGTACAGCAGCCCCTTTCTATCATGTACAGTTCCCTTGAGCATCAGTTTCCTTTTTCATGTTTTGCTCTCCATTTGCAGCCTCCTCTTTCATATGTAGAAACCACTATTTTATGTCCATGCGCCCCCTTGGGCAGCAGTTGACCTAGGCCTGGGCCTTTGTGGCCTTCCCAAAAATACGGCCCTGCAGAGGGGAGAAGGGAAAGAGGGTAGGTGAGTTTGAAGAAGAAAATTTAAAGAGACTCTGTAACAAAATTTTCAGCCTTATTTCTTCTATCCTAGAAGTTCCTATACCTGTTCTAATGTGGTCTGTCTTACTGCAGCCTTTCCTAGTTGCACAGTGGCTGTATTATCTCTGTTATATAATCTAATCTTCTTTTCTTTGTCAGATTTGTCAGGCTCAGGCACTCAGGCAGGAATGTGCTGCTCTGCTTGTGATAAGCAGAAGCTATACACACCCTCTCCACGCCCCCTGCAGGCTCTGTATAAGTCAAAGACTGAGCTTCTCTCAGCCTATCACATGCTGGTTAGCAGCCGTGTTTATTGTTTGTAAACACTGCCTAAAACTGGCAATTACAAGCCAGGATTGCAGAAGGGAGTGGCAGAAACAGCACAGAGGGGCCTAGGAGAATATAATGAATGGTATGTTTTTTATTGTAAGAATTTTAGAGTACAGATTCTCTTTAAGATCCTGTTTAAATGTATAAAGGTAAGGACAAGCCTAATGGATAAATGAGCAGGCTGAAAAGAGTGGGAGAACCCCTAGGGAACAATGGTGTAGCTACAGAGACATGGGCCCTAGTGCACATTTTTCTCTTCGCCCATCAGCACTGTACTGTATGTTTCATAATTGCATAATACACACCAAGTACAGGCACAGTGTGATAGAGGTGTAAGCAGAGGAAAGAGAATGGTTTGTTAATTACCACTATAGCACCAAGGTAAGAGCTAAAGCAGCGACTGAAGGAGGGCACCAAGTGGGCCCCTAATGTCCAGGTGCTGTAGTGCAGTTGCAATCTCTGCATCTCTTATTGCCATGCCACTTGTAGGGAAGTTTTAGCAGAGCATGAGGAAAGATTATGAGCAAGAAATATATCAGTAGGTCACTGGAGGAATAAAAGTGTTGTTAAAAACATGTTCAGGTATGATGTTAACCACTTCACAGCTGAAGGGTTTTACCCCTTGACCACCAGAGCAATTTTCACCTTTCAGCGCTCCTTCCATTCATTCGTCTATAACTTTATCATTACTTATCACAATGAAATGAACTATATCTTGTTTTTTATCGCCACCAATTAGGCTTTCTTTAGGTGGGACATTATGCCAAGAATGATTTTATTCTAAATGTGTTGTAATGGGAAAATAGGAAAAAATGTGGGAAAAAAATTATTATTTTTCAGTTTTTGGCCTTTATAATTTTTAAATAATGCATGCTACTGTAGTTAAAACCCATGAAATTTATTTACCCTTTTGTCCCGATTATAAAACCGTTTAAATTATGTCCCTATCACAATGTTTCACCACAGTCTATAGGCACCCTGGTGAGGGTATCCGTGTGCTAAGCTGATATGGCGCTGTAGTCCAGCAGCTCCCAAAGCATAGGTAAAAGAGATCAGCAGCACCACGTAGATGTATTCGAGCTCTTTATTACATAAAGATAAAGCCCAGGGACAGCGACAGACGCTGTTTCGGAGACAAGCTCCTTCCTCAAGCTGTATAGGCTCCCAGTGCAGGAACCCAGTCTTTAAGCACAGCAGAGCCCACAAACAGCCCAAAAAGTTGGCCTTCACCACTGTGAGTACTGCTAGTGATTTGTGGTGGTTGGTTGAGACTGCTGGTTAGTCGAGTTCCAGATAACTGGGACTCCACTGTATTACCAGCACATGATTAAAGCAAAATAAGGCATTTGTTTTGTAGTGAGCAGTGAATGAAAATATATTTACAAGGCAGGATTTATATTTTTTCTGCTCCTAGGCCAACTTTCTTTCAGCTCCCCTTCCATGTACAGCACCCCCCACTAATCATTAGGCAGCCCCTCTCCCTCATCTAAATTTAATGTATTGTAGCCCCCTTCAGTTATATACAGATCCCTTGGGCAGCAGTTCCATATTTCCATATGTTGCTCCTTATTTGCAACTTTTGTATACCATTTGCAACCTCTTCTTCTGTTTGCAACAATCCCTCTTCCATGTCCAACCCCCCCTTGGCCAGTTGCCCCCCCCCCTCCCCCCCCCCCCCCCCCGTTGTTGTGGCCTTTCCAGAAAAGCCCTGTATGTTGTCATAGAACAGAACACCATGTCAGTATCCCTTCATTGTCTTTTTTTTTGTTTCAAAAAGTTTTATTGAAACAGGCATAACATAAGACATGCATGGCATATAATTGAAATGTATAATTAGTACATACTGTTCTGCAAATTACATGACAATTTTAATAGTCATTCGGATAAATCGCATTAGGTTTAATGAATTACTAGTTTGTCTAAAAATAAGAACATGACTCAGGTTAATGTCCGCCTCAATTTTGTGTTTCAAATTTTTTTTTTACTTTTATGAATTTTTATAACAGGAAAGGAGGGTGACAATCGTATTAGGTCGCAGACCATTGTATAACAGAGGTTTGACACATTTACCAAAATAAAACGTCATTGTAAAGTCCAAATAAAGAGGACGTGTCCATGAGTCCTGCCGAAGCTTCTCATCCAAAATCATGTAGTGTGGTTGAGGCCAAACCAATAATACCAATTCTAGGCCAACGGGCCTAGGAATAGAAGGGCAGAAAAAGACGGAAAGAAAAGAAAGAGAAGGAAAGAGGGGAGAGCGGGAAAGGGAGGACGGGGGTGTGTGTGTCAAGAGTCTGAGTCACCTTTAGCTGCCATTGGATCCTACAAGTTACAGGGTTCAATACCTCGAGTGAGACCAACATGCAAGCGCCAAGGGTTCCAAATTCTGTCTAATCTGTCCACCCTATCTTCTAGCACGACCGCCATTTTTTCTTGGTGCATAAAAGCTGTGACCCTGCTTTTCATCTCAATAAAGGAGACGAACTGTGTTCTCCAGGCTCGGGCTATACTCTGTTTAGCTGCCACAAAAATAAAGTGTGCTAATGCCTGTTGGTCTCTGTTAAGGGATTCTAGTCAAAAATGTAACAGGGCTGACCAAGGGTCTATAGGGATGTCGACCTTGAAAAGCAAATAGAACAACCAGAAGATTTTAGACCAATATCTGGATAGCATGGAGCAAGACCAGAAAGTGTGGACCATGGTCCCCAAGAACCCGCACCCCCTGAAACATAGACCAGAGTTAGAGCTTGAGGGATGTCTCAACCTGGATGGAACCCAGTACAAACGTAGAAAGACTTTGTAGGCAGATTCTACAATTGAGAGATTGATTGAGAGTTTTGGAAGAGTGGACCAGGTCTCCTCCCATCCCTCCCTGTCCCTAGCCCCACCCAAGTCAGACTCCCATCTGGTCACATAAGGATACGTCCGCCTCAATTTTAAAGCTAGACTCATCAAGAAGAGTCGAACAGCAAGAGATAGAATTGATAATCTCCAAATGTATCAGCATTAATACTTGCTAGTTGCTAATTTTTAATTCCAATAGCAGGATTAACTAACAAGAACAGCAATAACAATATAACTGAGTTTGGTCAGAAAACAGACTTAATCAATTAATCCTGATACAGAATTCTTTTTTTTTTTTTTTTATAAAGGAAACTGCTGATTTGCTAAAGACACACTTTAAGGAAGAGCTAATGCAAGGAGAAGGTGGTGACCCCATGTATGTGACAATGGCAAACCTTTCCACTGACATACTTATGAAGTGTTCGCTGAACCCAGGCTCTGATGAGGACCTCTATGAGTCTATGGTGGGGTTGGTGCCTCAGCTTGAAGGAGATGAAACATGTGAGTCTAACAAGAATGTCCAAATGTCATGCAGTTACAAGCCATATGTATCTACATTTTCTGTGGTCATTTTAAAATAGCACACATGAAATCGTTTCATTACAATGCGGAGACTAAGGACCCAATTCAATTCACTTCATGTCTTCTAAGTTTTGGCCTAGGAGATAATGCTTCATGTTCTGTTTTAAATAACTTTTCAGCACTCTGAATTGAAAAAGTACCAAACGGTATGAGAAAAAGTACTGTCCAAATTATTCTGTTTTCTTGCTTGCTGGTGGCTTAAAGAGAGCCCGAGGTGGGCTCAAAATAAAAAAAAAAAAGTAGGCTACCTAATCTGCAGGGCTGAGCCTAAAGTTTTGAAATACGAATATCACTAGGAGAAATCTGTGCACTGCTTTTCCCTTCATACTTCTTGTATAGTTCTACTCATTATTTAGCATAGCAGATGTCCTTAAAAACATCAGCTGTGAGAATAGGTTTATTTATGTACAAGGCTGTCAGGTGACAAAGCAGGTAATTTGGGCGCCAGTGGTGCTTCTGTAAAATGGGATCTGCATAGACTACAGTGTTAATTGTAGCAATAGCGGCGTACAGTAATTAATATCGATTTAGGTGGTGCAGATTTCGGTGAAGAGGGTTTCTAGTGGCGAATATGGCGCTGATATCCGTGTACATTGTGGCAAGGGTGGCAGGGATCTGATAGGGATAGGCAGCGATAGAGGAAGGATTTGAAGACATAATAACAAAAGTTGTTTAGATGATAGCTTTAATGACTATCTGCACAAGATTTATTTGCAAGCTTTCAAAACTGTAGGTTTCTTCTTCAGGCATGTTTCAGAACTGGATCATGTTCTGAAACATGCCTGAAGAAAAAACTTAAAGTTTCGAAAGTTTGCATGGAAATTTTGTAGTTAGTCATCATTGAAAGTATCACCAAAACAACTTTTGTTGTTATGTCTTCGGATTCTCTCCATGACCATGTATCTCCATGTATGGAACACACGCAAATACAGGGAGTGCAGAATTATTAGGCAAGTTGTATTTTTGAGGAATAATTTTATTATTGAACAACAACCATGTTCTCAATGAACCCAAAAAACTCATTAATATCAAAGCTGAATATTTTTTAAAGTAGTTTTTAGGTTTGTTTTTAGTTTTAGCTATTTTAGGGGGATATCTGTGTGTGCAGGTGACTATTACTGTGCATAATTATTAGGCAACTTAACAAAAAACAAATATATACCCATTTCAATTATTTATTTTTACCAGTGAAACCAATATAACATCTCAACATTCACAAATATACATTTCTGACATTCAAAAACAAAACAAAAACAAATCAGTGACCAATATAGCCACCTTTCTTTGCAAGGACACTCAAAAGCCTGTCATCCATGGATTCTGTCAGTGTTTTGATCTGTTCACCATTAGCATTGCGTGCAGCAGCAACCACAGCCTCCCAGACACTGTTCAGAGAAGTGTACTGTTTTCCCTCCTTGTAAATCTCACATTTTATGATGGACAACAGGTTCTCAATGGGGTTCAGATATGGTGAGCAAGGAGGCTGTGTCATTAGTTTTTCTTCTTTTATACCCTTTCTTGCCAGCCACGCTGTGGAGTACTTGGACGCGTGTGATGGAGCATTGTCCTGCATGAAAATCATGTTTTTCTTGAAGGATGCAGACTTCTTCCTGTACCACTGCTTGAAGAAGGTGTCTTCCAGAAACTGGCAGTAGGACTGGGAGTTGAGCTTGACTCCATCCTCAACCCGAAAAGGCCCCACAAGCTCATCTTTGATGATACCAGCCCAAACCAGTACTCCGCCTCCACCTTGCTGGCGTCTGAGTCGGACTGGAGCTCTCAGCCCTTTACCAATCCAGCCACGGGCCCCTCCATCTGGCCCATCAAGACTCACTCTCATTTCATCAGTCCATAAAATCTTAGAAGAATCAGTCTTGAGATATTTATTGGCCCAGTCTTGACGTTTCAGCTTGTGTGTCTTGTTCAGTGGTGGTCGTCTTTCAGCCTTTCTTACCTTGGCCATGTCTCTGAGTATTGCACACCTTGTGCTTTTGGGCACTCCAGTGATGTTGCAGCTCTGAAATATGGCCAAACTGGTGGCAAGTGGCATCTTGGCAGCTGCACGCTTGACTTTTCTCAGTTCATGGGCAGTTATTTTGCGCCTTGGTTTTTCCACACGCTTCTTGCGACCCTGTTGACTATTTTGAATGAAACGCTTGATTGTTCGATGATCACGCTTCAGAAGCTTTGCAATTTTAAGAGTGCTGCATCCCTCTGCAAGATATCTCACTATTTTTGACTTTTTTGAGCCTGTCAAGTCCTTCTTTTGACCCATTTTGCCAAAGGAAAGGAAGTTGCCTAATAATTATGCACACCTGATATAGGGTGTTGATGTCATTAGACCACACCCCTTCTCATTACAGAGATGCACATCACCTAATATGCTTAATTGGTAGTAGGCTTTCGAGCCTATACAGCTTGGAGTAAGACAACATGCATAAAGAGGATGATGTGGTCAAAATACTCATTTGCCTAATAATTCTGCACTCCCTGTAGAGGAAGGGTTTTAAAAACAGGGTTATGTTCAGAGATAATAGCAGTAAAAATTACCAATATTTTACTATAGTAAGAAATCAGTAATTTTCTTAATATTTCCCAATATTCTACTTGCTATCCCTGCACCCAGATTTCTGCAGCACCTTTTTTTACATGTACTCCTCAGGTCAATCTGAAGGGCAATGAGGGCAATAAGTAGCTAGGTTCCCAGGTCCATATGCCAGCCAAGACAATATTGTATATCTCCAACTGGTCCCTTTTTTTGGGTGCATCGTACCTCTTTTGGTACCAAATCAACAATATAACTGAGTTTTATTGTTATCTACTAAATAATACTACCAATAAATGAAGCAGCAAAACCCCCACCCAATACCTGTACTCAAGTGTACAATGGCAGGAGCTGCAAGAGGTCATTCTTCTGAAATATGCATGAAAAATTACATAGGGCCTGGCATCTTACCCATTACAAGTTAGAACAAGATCCCATAGATAAGCTCCATTAGAACAAGATCCCATAGATAAGCCCCATCGTATGCATGTCTGGATAAATTCTGCTGTGTGGCCACGCAGTACTGCCCACCATAGAGAAATGATCTGTAATTCTGATATAAAGAAGGAAGCAACGAAACGGCTTATGGTTTCACCTCAACAAGCAAACATTCTCTGTCAACTGAAAGCCAGTTATTGGCTAAGTAATGTGTAAGCTTATTATAAATATGTAATCAAGAGTGGACCCACGACAGGCATTTTACAAAGCATGCTGGGTTTCCTGATCAGAAGGATTAGCACTGCATGTCTGTTGTTATCATAGCTAAGGTAAATGAAAGTTAAGGTGACCATACATCTAGATTCGACCAAGAGACAGATCTCTCTCTGATTGAATTCCCAATAGCTCTTCTATAGCAAGTACAGCTGCTATGCCCCTCCCCCATAACAAGCTGCAGGTATTCTCCCTCATAGTAAGTGTAACCTGCTTAAAGTGGACCTGAACAGGACAGAAAAAAAACAGAGATAAATGCACCGTATATGTATTCAGGGAGTTTAACCTGTTTCATCCCCCCCCCTCATTTGAGTCTAATCACAAGTTGTAATTTGACCTCCACCCCTGTGTCACATGACTGCCATGGCAGATAAGCTTATCTGAAAGCACAGGCTGTTAACAATATGTCTGCTTCCATCACTCAGGATTTTATTGTAGGATTTGTATTCAGCTGTAACAAAGAAATGTTTTTGTTTATAGGTTATAATGCTGTTGCGTTTCTTTAGAGCAGAGAGGATATTATGAGTTCTGGTCCACTAAAACCCCCCCTCCCCCCTTCTTTGCCATAATAAGTTTGGCCAGCACAACTCCTACCCCTTTCTCCATAACAAATGCAGACACAATAACCTCCCTTTCCATCCTGCCAAATAACAAGTGTGGTCTCTTTTTCCACCCCCATAAAATAAAGTGCTTACACCATCTGAAGCCCCCCCACCCATATGTAGAGTAATGCTGCAGCAGTTCATAATCTCTACCCTGCACACAGGAGGGCAGTCACTGGATACCAGAGGACCCGTGTATTGGAGGTAGGAGGGAAGAAGTAGGCAGTTGGAGGGGCAGTTGGAGGTAGACCCATGTATTGGAGGTAGGAGGGAAGAAGTAGGCAGTTGGAGGGGGACACATGTACTGGAGGTAGGAGGAAAGAAGTAGGCCATTGGAGGGGCATTTGGAGGGGGAGCCATGTATTAGAGGTAGAAGGGAAAAAGAAGGCAGTTGTGGAGGGGCAGATGGAGGTGGACCCATGTATTGGAGGTAGGATGGTAGAAGTGGGCAGTTGAAGGGGTAGTTGGAAGGGGACCCATGTTTTGGAGGTAGGAGGGAAGAAATAGGCGGTTGGAGGGGGATCCATGTATTGGATGTAGGAAGTAGGCAGTTGGTGTGGCAGTTGGAGGGGGACCCATGTATTGGAGGTAGGAGGGAAGAAATAGGCAGTTGGAGGGGGACCCATGTATTGGAGGTAGGAGGGAGGAAGTAGGCAGTTGGAGGGGGACCCTAGTACTGGAGGTAGGAGGGAGGAAGTAGGCAGTTGGAGTGGCAGTTGGAGGGGGACCCATGTACTGGAGGTAGGAGAGAAGAAGTAGGCAGTTGGAGGGGGACACATGTACTGTAGGGAGGGGGAAAGAAGTAGGCCATTGGAGGGGCATTTGGAGGGGGAGCCATGTATTAGAGTTAGGAGGGAAAAAGAAGGCAGTTGGAGGCGCAGATGGAGTTGGACCCATGTATTGGAGGTAGGAGGGAAGAAGTGGGCAGTTGGAGGGGGACCCTAGTACTGGAGGGAGGAGGGAGGAAGTTGGCAGTTGGAGGGGGACCCATGTACTGGAGGTAGGAGGGAAGAAGTAGGCGGTTGGAGGGGCAGTTGGAGGGGGACCCATGTACTGGAGGTAGGATGGAAGAAGTGGGCAGTTGAAGGGGTAGTAGGAGAGGGACCCATGCACTTAAGGTAGGAGGGAAGAAGTTACGCGGTTGGAGGGGGACCCATGTATTGGAAGTAGGAGGGAGGAAGTGGGCAGTTGGAGTGGCAGTTGGAGGGGGACCCATGTACTGGAGGTAGGAGGGAAGAAGTAGGCGGTTGGAGGAGCAGTTGGAGGGGGACCCATGTATTAGAGGTAGGAGGGAAGAAGAAGGAAGTTGGAGGGGGAAACCATATACTGGAGGTAGGAGGAAAGAAGTGGGCAGTTGGAGGGGTAGTTGGAGGGGGACCCATGTATTGGAGGTAGGAGGGAAGAAGTAGGCAGTTGGAGGGGCAGTTGGAGGGGGACCCATGTACTGGAGGTAGGAGGAAAGAAGAAGGCAGTGGGAGAGGGACCCATGGACTGGAGGTAGGAGGGAATAAGTAGGCAGTTGGGGAGGGACCCTAGGACTGGAGGTAGGAGGGAAGAAGTAGGCAGTTGGAGAGGGACCCATGCACTGGAGGTAGGAGGGAATAAGTAGGCAGTTGGGGAGGGACCCTAGTACTGGAGGTAGGAGGGAAGAAGTAGGTGGTTGGAGGGGGACCTATGTATTGGAGGTAGGAGGGAAGAAGTAGGCAGTTGGAGGGGGACCCTAGTACTGGAGATAGGAGGGACGAAGTAGGCAGTTGGAGTGGGAGTTGGAGGGGAAACCATGTACTGGAGGTAGGAGTGAAGAAGTAGGCAGTTGGAGAGGGACCCATGTATTGGAGGTAGGAGGGAAGAAGAAGGAAGTTGGAGGGGGAACCATGTACTGGAGGTAGGAGGAAAGAAGAAGGAAGTTGGAGGGGGAACCATGTACTGGAGGTAGGAGGGAAGAAGAAGGAAGTTGGAGGGGGAACCATGTACTGGAGGTAGGAGGAAAGAAGAAGGAAGTTGGAGGGGGAACCATGTACTGGAGGTAGGAGGGAAGAAGAAGGAAGTTGGAGGGGGAACCATGTACTGGAGGTAGGAGGGAAGAAGAAGGAAGTTGGAGGGGGAACCATGTACTGGAGGTAGGAGGGAAGAAGAAGGAAGTAGGAGGGGGAACCATGTACTGGAGGTAGGAGAGAAGAAGAAGGAAGGTGGAGGGGGAACCATGTACTGGAGGTAGGAGAGAAGAAGAAGGAAGTTGGATGGGGAACCATGTACTGGAGGTAGGAGGGAAGAAGAAGGAAGTTGGAGGGGGAACCATGTACTGGAGCTAGGAGGGAAGAAGAAGGAAGTTGGAGGGGGAACCATGTACTAGAGGTAGGAGGAAAGAAGAAGGAAGTTGGAGGGGGAACCATGTACTGGAGGTAGGAGGGAAGAAGAAGGAAGTTGGATGGGGAACCATGTACTGGAGGTAGGAGGGAAGAAGAAGGAAGTTGGAGGGGGAACCATGTACTAGAGGTAGGAGGAAAGAAGAAGGAAGTTGGATGGGGAACCATGTACTGGAGGTAGGAGGGAAGAAGAAGGAAGTTGGAGGGGGAACCATGTACTGGAGGTAGGAGGGAAGAAGAAGGAAGTTGGATGGGGAACCATGTACTGGAGGTAGGAGGGAAGAAGAAGGAAGTTGGAGGGGGAACCATGTACTAGAGGTAGGAGGAAAGAAGAAGGAAGTTGGATGGGGAACCATGTACTGGAGGTAGGAGGGAAGAAGAAGGAAGTTGGAGGGGGAACCATGTACTGGAGGTAGGAGGAAAGAAGAAGGAAGTTGGATGGGGAACCATGTACTGGAGGTAGGAGGGAAGAAGAAGGAAGTTGGAGGGGGAACCATGTACTGGAGGTAGGAGGGAAGAAGAAGGAAGTTGGAGGGGGAACCATGTACTGGAGGTAGGAGGGAAGAAGAAGGAAGTTGGATGGGGAACCATGTACTGGAGGTAGGAGGGAAGAAGAAGGAAGTTGGAGGGGGAACCATGTACTGGAGGTAGGAGAGAAGAAGAAGGAAGTTGGAGGGGGACCCATGTATTGGAGGTAGGAGGGAAGAAGTAGGCAGTTGGAGGGGCAGTTGGAGGGGGACCCATGTACTGGAGGTAGGAGGGAAGAAGAAGGCAGTGGGAGAGGGACCCATGGACTGGAGGTAGGAGGGAATAAGTAGGCAGTTGGGGAGGGACCCTAGGACTGGAGGTAGGAGGGAAGAAGTAGGCAGTTGGAGAGGGACCCATGCACTGGAGGTAGGAGGGAATAAGTAGGCAGTTGGGGAGGGACCCTAGTACTGGAGGTAGGAGGGAAGAAGTAGGTGGTTGGAGGGGGACCTATGTATTGGAGGTAGGAGGGAAGAAGTAGGCAGTTGGAGGGGGACCCTAGTACTGGAGATAGGAGGGACGAAGTAGGCAGTTGGAGTGGGAGTTGGAGGGGAAACCATGTACTGGAGGTAGGAGTGAAGAAGTAGGCAGTTGGAGAGGGACCCATGTATTGGAGGTAGGAGGGAAGAAGAAGGAAGTTGGAGGGGGAACCATGTACTGGAGGTAGGAGGAAAGAAGAAGGAAGTTGGAGGGGGAACCATGTACTGGAGGTAGGAGGGAAGAAGAAGGAAGTTGGAGGGGGAACCATGTACTGGAGGTAGGAGGAAAGAAGAAGGAAGTTGGAGGGGGAACCATGTACTGGAGGTAGGAGGGAAGAAGAAGGAAGTTGGAGGGGGAACCATGTACTGGAGGTAGGAGGGAAGAAGAAGGAAGTTGGAGGGGGAACCATGTACTGGAGGTAGGAGGGAAGAAGAAGGAAGTTGGAGGGGGAACCATGTACTGGAGGTAGGAGGAAAGAAGAAGGAAGTTGGAGGGGGAACCATGTACTGGAGGTAGGAGGGAAGAAGAAGGAAGTTGGATGGGGAACCATGTACTGGAGGTAGGAGGGAAGAAGAAGGAAGTTGGAGGGGGAACCATGTACTAGAGGTAGGAGGAAAGAAGAAGGAAGTTGGATGGGGAACCATGTACTGGAGGTAGGAGGGAAGAAGAAGGAAGTTGGAGGGGGAACCATGTACTGGAGGTAGGAGGGAAGAAGAAGGAAGTTGGATGGGGAACCATGTACTGGAGGTAGGAGGGAAGAAGGAAGTTGGAGGGGGAACCATGTACTAGAGGTAGGAGGAAAGAAGAAGGAAGTTGGATGGGGAACCATGTACTGGAGGTAGGAGGGAAGAAGAAGGAAGTTGGAGGGGGAACCATGTACTGGAGGTAGGAGGGAAGAAGAAGGAAGTTGGATGGGGAACCATGTATTGGAGGAAGGTGGGAAGAAGAAGGAAGTTGGATGGGGAACCATGTACTGGAGGTAGGAGGGAAGAAGAAGGAAGTTGGAGGGGGAACCATGTACTGGAGGTAGGAGGGAAGAAGAAGGAAGTTGGATGGGGAACCATGTACTGGAGGTAGGAGGGAAGAAGAAGGAAGTTGGAGGGGGAACCATGTACTGGAGGTAGGAGAGAAGAAGAAGGAAGTTGGATGGGGAACCATGTACTGGAGGTAGGAGGGAAGAAGAAGGAAGTTGGAGGGGGAACCATGTACTGGAGGTAGGAGGGAAGAAGAAGGAAGTTGGATGGGGAACCATGTACTGGAGGTAGGAGGAAAGAAGAAGGAAGTTGGATGGGGAACCATGTACTGGAGGTAGGAGGAAAGAAGGGTACTTATACGTTAGCCGGGCGCATCCGGCAGGTGGCGCTGTTGTAGCTAATTTCAATGTAAACGAATAAATGGTGTTTGAAGTAAACTGCAGTTAATGGAATTAACATAAAGCCGGCGGCAATGTAACAGATCAACCCGCCGGCTTAATCTGTTGTTCTTCTCCCCCTTTGCCCTCTCTCTTCTATACAATGCTGGCAGCCGGCGGGGACATGCGTGTCCCCCCAGAGTCATTCGTCGCGGCAGGGAATCCTGGTTGTTTGCTTGCGACGAACGACTGTGTAGGGACACGCGTGTCCCCCCCCAGCTGCCAGTGTTCTATAGGAGAGAAGGACAGAAAAGTGACACGGCTTCATGTTAATTCCATTAACTACGTGAAGTATGAATGAAAGTATGAATGAAATTAGCTACAACATGCGCCCGGCTAATGGATAAGTACTGAAAGAAGAAGGCAGTTGGAAGGGGACCTATGTCTTAGAGGTAGGATGGAAGAAATAGGCCCACTGAGCATCCCCCCCCCCCCCCCCTTCCCTAGAAGATGTCCTGGTCTGCTCCACAATAGCTATGTCACTGTACTTGCATTTCAGAGCTATAGCTCTGCAGCTCAGTCTGAACAGGATCATCATCATCTGTGTGTTGCCACAGCTGTAAAAAAGAGACAGATTAGCTCAGTTTACCAGCTCCTCATGACACAGTGCACACGCATGCAAACAGGTGTGAAAATAAGTCTGCAAAAAGCAGCCCCTTCTTTGTGCAAGCGGTAGATATGTCATGACAAACCTAGAGAAAGGAAGGTGTTAACCAAGACCCTTTCTGCTGGAAACTCTTTACTTATCTTACAGCATCTGTAGGAAAAAAAAACATTCAAAATATCATGTAGTGGCAGACTTGTGTTTCAGCATTCTTTCTTATTGTAAAATGAAAAATATGTGCTAGAAGCTATGAAACTTTAAGAGCTTACTAGAGTTCACCTGGGATTGTGTCAACTGTATTTAATGCTAAAATCAGTTGCTGTCAGTTACATATCAGTTGCTGTCAGTTAGAAAACGTCACCATGGTGATATTCCAACCTCACATGGTCTCGTGGTCAACCATCACCAGAAAAGAGTAAGAGGGGCTTACCAGCTGCCAACAACCCACATTATAAGGTTGTATGTCTTGCACTCAGTGGTAATCCTAACGAACCTCGAGCAGATATGGATCCAAACTTCCACCACTCCCTCACTCCGATATATGGTATGGTATCCAGGAAGGCCAACATATAAACACAACAAAAAACTCTAAGTGTAAACCGTTTATTGTAAAAACAATCGTTATAGACCGTAAAAAACAAGATAAAAACAAAGACTTACATACTGGGCCCAGGAACTGGGAACCCCTAATAAAAACTTGTGCATGTAAGCTGGTCCACAGCCAATAAGATATTAAAGGTGCCGCCTGTCTTCTTTCTTCGTTTCTTTGGAAAAACTACTAATTTTGTGGCCTTTGAATGTTGTTCATTCTCGGCAGCGATCATATGTTCTATTTCCTTGGCGCTGATAAACTGTTTGCTTGTATAACTGAAAGGACAACTGATGAGCAAGGTAATGCCCATGTTTCCCTATGACTCAAGTGGGCGATATGACAGTTCAGCAGTGTGCTGACCAGGAAGCTGTTATGGGGTAAAGGGCATGTTCAAAATGGAGGATGGAGAATTCCATTAATCACAGTGGACAAACAGGATGCGGGAGAGGAGAAAGAGATTGATGAGTAGACTCTTAATAGTAGACTTTTAATTCTCAGTTATGGTTTGTTTTAACAAAATCCCCTTTTCCTGACACTTAACCTTAATCAGTCTTTTGTACCACAGAAGAACCCTTAAGCTGGCCATACACTGGCCCGATTTGCCGCTGTTTCGACAGCAGATTCTATCACTGGGATCGAATCTGCTGCCAATTGTTCGCGCTACACGCCGAATTTCGATCCATTTCGTCCGATCTCGTCGATCGCTCCGTGCAGGAAGAAGCAAAGTATGCTGGACCTGGAGACCAGAGCGCAGGCACAGCAGCGGTGACCGGGAGGACTCGCGCCGGCGGAGCAGGTAATGTATGCGGGGGGGGGGGGGGGAGCGTCAGCAGCACCAATACCACAACAGATTGTGAACGGTTTCAGGCTGAAATCGGTTCACAATCTGTTTGCAGTAAAGGTAGCCATACGATCCCTCTTGTGGAGGAGATTACACAGATCACACCAGGAGCTATGAACAAGGGAGCAAGATTGCTCAAAGCGACTGCAGCTTGAGCTTCTGATAACCGCCACAATAAACAAGACACAATGGTTGCTCAGTGTGACCGCAGCACTGAGCATCTGATGTCCACCACACTGAGTAACACAGACAAACAACAGACAGACGGAATTCTTGCCAGATTTCCGATAACCGTTACAATAAACAAGACACAATGGTTGCTCAGTGCGACCGCAGAACTGAGCATCTGATGTCCACCACACTGAGTAACTGTAACGATCGGTGTAACACAGAGAGGGTCTGATTATTGGTGATCTGCAGTATCACCAAAAATACAGAGATATACCTGATTATTGATGATCTGCAGTATCACCGATAATCAGATATATTACTAACCTCTGGACACCTGAGTAATATGAGTGTTTGGTGCAACAGTAATACTTTGAGAACAATATCTGGAGGACAGGTACAAAGGCAGTAAGGAATACTGCACTAGGGAATGAGTACCTTTCAGCAGCCTGAGAATCTCCCGCAGGGAGGAGCCAGACTGGGAGAGGAAAGGACCAGAGCGTGAGTGACACCAATAGGAGGATGTCACTGACTGATCTGTGAACTATCTCTAAACTGAGGAGATAGTTCTCAAGGTCGGGCAAGCCAGGTCGGCAACACACGGACATACAAAGTACAAAGACAGGAGGCTGATTCGGTAATCCTAAGGCACGCAGGGTTTGGCAACAGAGTATCAGATATAGCGAAGTACCGAATCAGTGAACAGAAGAGTGGTCAGGAAAGCAGTAAGTCATAACAGATAATAAACAATGCCTAGTCTTGGATGTGAGCTCCGTGATCATCAACACCCTGGAACTAGTCTGACATATAACAGAATGGTAACACAAGTCCCTAATCTTGGGTGTGAGGTCCTTGATCATCAACACCCTGGAGCTAGTCTGAAGTATAGCAGAATGGTAACACAAGTCCCAAATCTTGGGTGTGAGGTCCTTGATCATCAACACCCTGGAACTAGTCTGAAGTATAACAGAATGGTAACACAAGTCCCTAATCTTGGGTGTGAGGTCCTTGATCATCAACACCCTGGAACTAGTCTGAAGTATAACAGAATGATAACACAAGTCCCTAATCTTGGGTGTGAGGTCCTTGATCATCAACACCCTGGAACTAGTCTGAAGTATAACAGAATGATAACACAAGTTCCTAATCTTGGGTGTGAGGTCCTTGATCATCAACACTCTGGAACTAGTTTGAAGTATAACAGAATGGTAACACAGATTCTGACAATAAGGTCTGAGTGCTTCCACGTAGTGATCGCAACGGCAGATAACCAGCGAATGACCAGCACCCGGTATATATAACACAGCGCTCTCCAGCGCCTCCCCTAAGTGCTGGACCAATAGGAACTGGTTGAATCGTCAGCTGACCGGCTTGGTCAGCTGACTCCCTTCTGGCTGTCATAAAAGTTCTGCCTCTCAGCGCGCGCGCGTCCTTCTGAACCTGTGTGGACTATCAGTCCCAGCCACACCAGACATGTGTTGCGTACCACCCGCCGCGCTGGACGCGGAACCAGCCGCACCGCTATCAGGGCATGCGGCGGTTTCTCCGCGTTCAGCCATACTGGCATATGTAGGCCTACGCGTGCAAACCGCTGCGTTGGATGCGGAATCAGCCGCCTTGTTCTGAGCACACGCGGCGGCTTTTCCGCATTTTCTCACAGTAACAAGGACAGACAACAAACAGACAGACGGAATGCTTGCCAAGCTAATCACTGCCCCAGCGATAGCAAACATCCACACTGGCACGGACAAGACAAACAAGTAGGAGCGTAACTAATAGCAACCGCAGCCTATAGTTACGTCCACAGGAACAGGACTAGCAAGAATACTACCAGTCACCAACGTGGTGAAGGCAGTCTCCAAACTATCAGGATAGGAAAAGACTTCACTGTACCCCTGCGGGTGCAGTGAACGTCCAAGCAGGCAAGGTAAGGTAATGCAATACAATTCAACTCAAACTTCACACAAGGAACCCAGAAATTAACTAAGGCGAAGCTGTACGCTATGACGGGCAAGGTGTGAGAGGAGGAGCAGGCTTTTCTATGGACATCAGCCAATGAGAGCAGACATGCAAATTCTCACACAGCTGAATGGTAATCACGCAATCCTGTGTTAGGCTGATTGAAGGCTGCAAGCTGACTGTAAATGGGAAGGACTCTCATTACAAATGCATGCCAAATTATTCAACAACATGCATGTAAGAAATCCATAGCTGTCTGGCTGCAGTTCAACTGCAGCAAGCCATAGGTGGATTCATGACAACATCCTGAGCTACTCTGAACTGCAGAGTGATTGCAGATGACAATGTGACTTATTGCAAATGCAATCGAAACTAAGCAACCAAATGCAAGCAGAGAAATCAAAACTGCTCGGTTGCAACTCCACCACAACCGACAGGACATCTACAGGGGTGAGCCTTACAAAACCTCGCTGATAAACAAATTACAGCCATAAAAGTTTTCCTGGCAGAATACAACTTCTGAAGGCAGGGAAGAGATAGGAAAAAGGTCAACAGTTCATGTATTTTCAAACAGGGACACTTAATAGGCTGCCAGTGTGCAGAGACAACAAAACATTCAATCTACTCTCCTACAGGAAAAAAGCGCTTTAAAAATGTTGTTTGTTGTTGTCAATTTTTCCTGTCTATATCCAGCAGAATCAATCACTCTGATTGAATCTGCTAAAAATGTACAGTATGCCGCAAGCAATGCCCAATTAACGATTTTCAGCTGAAATTGACCAAATCGACAGAAGATATTGGCCTCAATTGACTAAGCTTATCTCCTGTCTTTAGGCACCATTCACACTGAAAAGCGCAAAACGCCGGTGATAACCGCAGGCGTTTTACGGGAGTGATTTTTCCGTGATTTTCCGCAGAAAAATCACTGGACACTGCAGCGTTTTTTCCGCTATAGCATTTAATGCTTCTATAGCACTGAAATAGGATCACCAGGAAATCGCCTGAAAATGGTGCAGTTTGCGTTTGGCGATTTGCGTTATTCACCGGTGATTAACGCAAATCGCCCAAGTAAGAACGGGACCATAGGGTATTATAACATAGAGCTTTAAAAAGCGCTAGCGCTTGAGCGTTTTGCCGAAATTGATGGGAAGTGTGAATGGGCCCTTAATAACGTTTCTGAGCTGTTTCTAGAGTTATCACCATGGTGATAAGGCATGTAGTATTCACAAAACATTTTACTTCAGGCAAACTTAAGTTAAGGAAAGATCTCTAAAGTTAACGTTTCAATCCCTAAAATAACTACAGAATTTTAACGTTAAAGACATGGGCCCATATGCAATTCACTTTTTCTCCTAAGTTTTCATCTAGGTGATAATTTTAAACTTGTCAATAAAATGCCTTTTTGAGCCAACAGAAAGCAAGAAAATACTCAAAATACTTTTGACATTACCCTTTCACCTACTTTTTGGTACTTTTTTTTGTTTAAAAGTGCTGGAAAGTTATTTTGAATCGAAGATGAGAAATTATCTCTTAGGAGAAAACTCAGGTAAAAAAGTGAATTGTATATGGACCAGGCTGTTAATTAACTGCATTTGAAAGTAATTACAGAGGAGGTAACTTAAAGAAGTTATCAGCCTAAATTAAAAAAAATGAGCTTTGCTCACCTGGGGCTTTCTCCAGCCCCTTGCAGCCGACTGTCCCACGCCGACCGCTCCGCGCCGCCATCCCGGTCTCTGAGCACGGTGCGGAGGCCGACCCCGAGGTCGTCCTCACTGCGCCTGCGCTAACCGCCGGCGTCAATCAAGCCCACGTTGAACTACTGCGCCTGCGCAGTAAGCCACGTACAACTTGGGCTTGATTGACGGTGGCGATTAGCACAGGCGCAGTGAGGACGACCTCGAGGTCGGCCTCCGCACCGTGCTCGGATGGTGGCGCAGAGCGGAGTGGTCGGCGTGGGCCAGTCGACTGCAAGATGCTGAAGAAAATTTTGCAAAAGCATTTGCATGCGAAAATTCACGTTTGCGCACGACAACCGTGACGCGTGTGATAACGCTTTTGTGAATCAAGCCCCATGTGTGGTGATAAGTTTTCTCTTGCCTTATTATCACCAGCATGATCTTAGTGAATTGAGGCCAGCTCAATCAGTGGTGAGTTAGGAGCACAGTGGCAGCAGGGCTTGATTATGGGCCAACCGACATGCAGTGTTGGCAGCAGAGCTTACACTCACCTATCAACATGTGTCTTCTATCCATCCCCACCGTGTGCTCCTCACTGTCTCTATATCACATGACAAATGCTAGAGGCTAGTAAGGTACATGCCACAGTGCTTCTAGTGTTTGGTCTCTAGGTCTCACAGGCGCCCCAGGAGAGAAGAGGAAGGGAGGAGTGCCCGGCAGTGGAGAGAAGACATGTACCAGTGGACAGGTGTGTGTAAGCTCTGCTGCTAGGCTCTGCATGGCCTGGGAGGGGGGACATATAGGTGGGGGAGACCGGGGGGCTCAGCAGGCAATGCTCAGCCCCACAGATATTATACAGAATTCCTCTCCGATCAGATTTGATCTAAAGGGATCTATTTGATGGCTGAATCTGGTAGCCATTTATTAGTGTATGGCCACCTTAAAGTGAACCTCCAGACTAAAAGTCTACTCAGCGCACTGAAAAGGCTTGGTGTTTCTTTAACAGTTTCACAGCATCAGGACTTTGTTTTTCTTACCCAAGCCTCATTTCTAGCTGCACAGAAGAAAACTGCTCGGGCATTTTTCCCCTGATGCTGTACAAAGCATGATGGGATTTCTGATGTTGTTGTTCTCGTTCTGCTGTTTTGGCGCAGATTTTTTTATTATTTTTATTTTGCATTTGAGATTTGAAGCCTAGCGCGCAGCTGGGAAGGGTGATCAGGACAAAGGACAGTTGGAACTGGATCTCATGCTCCCTGTCACCTCCTTTCAACCAAAAAGATGGCTACTCCCATGAAAAAGATGGCTGGCCCCATGAAATCACAAACATTTGTCGGTTCTTTTAAAACAGGGTGGGTAAGGAATTATATTACCTATCTATTTTAATTAACATAACTAATGTAACTTAATGACAGTATGTTTATTTAGGCTGAAGGTCCCCTTGAACAGTCATTGGCATATAACCAATGTTATACAACAATATAACAATGTTATAATACAATTCTTTTTTCATTTTTGTAAGGAAGTAGCAGCTGTTTATTAAGTTTAACTTTAGGTAAAGTCCCATCTTCACAACAGGATAAAGTACAATTATATTTACTTTACTTCCTTGTTCTGTTTATATCAATTGCACAAATTCCTCTGCTTCTTCAGGATTAATGCATGTACTTTGGATTTCATTGACCTGGTTCCTGCTTGGCATACCGTTCACACTCTTTATCCAAGACTTAAAGGGAATGTCCAAGCAAAATAATAAAATGAGTTTCACTTACCTGGGGCTTCTCCCAGCCCCATGCAGCCATCCTGTGCCCTCGTAGTCACTCACTGCTGCTCCAGTCCCCCGCTGGCAGCTTGCCGACCTCAGAGGTCAGCGGGACGCATTGCGTACATTTTTACGCATTCCCACTAGTGCAGGAAAATTAACACATACATTTTTACACATTACTGGTTATTACGCATTGAACAGTAACGCGTAAAAATGTATGTGTTAATGTTCCTGCACTAGCGGGTATGCGTAAAAATGTACGCAATGCGGCCCGCCGACCTCCTAGGTCGGCAAGCTACCAGCGGGGGACTGGAGCAGCAGTGAGTGACTACGAGGGCACAGGATGGCTGCATGGGGCTGGGAGAAGCCCCAGGTAAGTGAAACTCATTTTTTTATTTTGCTTGAACCTTCCTTTTAAGGCAACCATAGACTGGTGGATTGCCACCAGATCGACCAACAGATCCCTCTCTGATCGAATCTGATCAGAGAGGGATCTAATGGCTGTCCATGCACTGCACACAGATTTTGAATCGATACACATTTGTGTAGCTGCCGCCTACCTCAGGTCACTCTGCTCCCCCACCAGCAGCAATACATAACTGTTCCGCCAGCGCGAGTCCCTGGGTCCATGCTGTCCCTTTCTCTGGCTGGCCTTCTTCATCTTCTCTTAACTTCCTGTCCCGTCCTGTGAGAAGGGGAAGTTCAAACAGTAGAGTGCCCTGTACTATTTGAACTTCCGCTGGTCACAGGACAGGACAGGAAGTGAGGTGAAAATGCAGAAGAAGACCAGCTGGAGAAAGGGACAGCACAGACCAGGGGACTTACGTCGGCAGAACAGGTGAGATTATTGCTGCGCCGATCGTCATCGAATGCCGGTAACGATGCGTTCCCGACCCGCCATCGATCAAGGGAAGTTTTCCGCCTAGACAGATCGATGAAATCGATCGATTTCGGATGGAAATCGGTCGATCGGTCCAACGAGTGCTGATATGTAAGGCGTGCATAGCGGCCGCTCTTCATTTTAACGAGCGCTTGCTCACATTAAGCAGTGAATCAAGGCCTTTGTGTTTATAAGTATAAAACAGATCCTCGCCTCTCTATGCAGAGAGCGGCTGAAAATGCCAATATTGACAGTTCAACATACAAGTGCATTAGTGGATAATTCACTGTTGATCTGGCCGCGGTCGTCTTGTCTTTGAGGAAGCACGTCCAGGGATCCAATATGGAAGCTGTTGAGGCCCCTTTTACACTTACCACACCTTACACGATGCGAGACGATGCACCAGAAGCATCCAAATCGCTGCATTCCTGACGCAAAGTTTGAAGCATGTTGCCGCATGATCCGTGCCTACCACAAGTATTACGTAGTAATGCAAGTCAATGGGTGACGCAGCAAGTGTGAACGGCGGGAGATCGGTGCGATGCGGCAATCCCACTGACGTACTTCCTGCCCAGTAGGGAGTACATCACTAGTCAGGGGCTGCATATGGCCTTGTCGCCGCACCGTGGCGCAGGGTCGTATGGAGGCTGATTTTTGCAGTACGATGTGGCGCTTGCACCACATCGCTACTAATAGGTATGAAACCAGCCAACAGGTCTCCAGATGAGTCCTTGGCTGAATCGGGATAATTGTAAATCACAGGTTATTTGCACCAATAGGTAAGTAACAAACATTACTTGGACAGAAAAAAAAATACATTAAATGCATGCAGGAGTACACCAATAAAGAAATCCAATTCTCCTGTAAATGATGTTCTATACATTCATTTAGTCCTCCTGGAAGGAAAGTTCATAGAATAAAATTCCAATACATTTCTCTTGACTGGATCCTATCACGTCTATTTCCACCACACTCTTCTATTATTTGCTCTGTTGCTGTTATCCTCATGAGTCTTGGATCTTAAAGGGGCACTATGGCGAAAATTTGTAAAATTTTAAATATGTGCAAACATATACAAATAACAAGTACGTTTTTTCCAGAGTAAAATGAGCCATAAATTACTTTTCTCCTATGTTGCTGTCACTTACAGTAGGTAGTAGAAATCTGACAGAAGCGACAGGTTTTGGACTAGTCCATCTATTCATGGGGGAATTCTCAGGGATTTATTTATTTTCAAAAGCACTTAGTGAATGGCAGTTGCTCTGTCCAACTGCCAAAGTACTGTGTAGCGAGCAGGGAGGCTGGCCAGCATAATTGTTTAAATCCTTTTTAGGGAATATCTTTGTAAAGAATAAAAGCCTTGCTGAGAATCCCCTATGAAGAGATGGACTCATCCAAAACTTGTCGCTTCTGTCAGATTTCTACTACCTACTGTAAGTGACAGCAACATAGGAGAAAAGTAATTTATGGCTCATTATACTCTGGAAAAAACATACTTCTTATTTATCTATGTTTGCACATATTTTAAATTTTACAATTTTTTGCCATAGTGCCACTTTAATTGTGGTAGTCTTTAAAATGTCTAGAGATACTGTGTAGATTGTATCCTTATTCGATATTTCTTCCATGCGGACCTAATCTTGCCCTCAAGCTTTGTGATGTTCTTCCTACATATTGAAGACTGCAAGGGCAGGTCAGAAGATATATTACAAATTTAGTCTCACGTTGTTTGAATTGACTCCTTGTTTGAATTTCAAAGTCTTTGTAATAAAAGATTTAAAAGTCCTCCTTCAGTCTTCCATAAACTTTTTTTGTTTTTGCATTTGTAGATTCCTTTAGGTCAGGGGTCTCCAAACGTTTTGGGTCAAGGGCCGGGTCAACGTACTCAGACTGCTGGGGGGCCGGAGTATACATAAAATGATGTAGAAGTCTTTGCAGGCCAGACAGTGAAGCATACCCAGGTGACAACCTGCAGTGGACAGCAGTGTCACCTGATGTGGAATTTGTTTGGAAACCACCAAATTACTGCTTTCTGGCTTCCATGTGGATGGGTGGTGCCAGCACTGCTATTCTATATGCAGACCACCAATATTTAAAGATGTAGCTGACCGCATCTATAAGTGATACAATTTGTGTGTCAGGGGCCGGTAAAAAAGCCTCAGGGGGCCACATTCCGCACGCGGGCCTTAGTTTGAGGACCACTGATCTACGGCCTGTTTCCCTTTTTTTTAGTCCGTTTGGTTTGAAAAACCTTTGGTTTGTGAGGGGTTTTAGCGCATGTTAAGGGGTCTGGTTTTTCTCCTATGTTGGATTTTAGGAATGGATCTGCCCTTAGTAGGTGCCAGTGTTTACCTATGTCCATTCTAATTCTATTACGATCAGTTCAGAATCTTGTGATAAAAGCTGGGATTCCCTCTTTCTCTTTATTTACTTCTGTTTCTGTTTTATCCTCCCTTGCATCTTGTATCAATTTCTCTGTGAAGTTTCGCTGTTTAAACTATGAATAAAATCTTGGCCTGCATGTTTTCAAACTTGTCAAAATACCTGTTCATTGTTTGTGCCTTATGGCATTTCAAAATAATCCTATCTTTTGTTAAAAGAAAAAAAAAGTCACTTATTACCAGCAAATTTCTGCTGTAAATTCTTTCATGTAAGGAGTGCCCAAGGACTGGCTTCAGCTTTAAATATTAACAGAGATTTCTAGCTGGCAGAAAACCCATGTAGAAAACTGTCGGGAATGAGCGATGTGTAGCAGTGGTTTATCTCTAGGCAGTGGCGTAGCAATAGGGGTTGCAGAGGTTGCAACCGCACTGGGATCCTTGGACCAGAGGGGCACTCTAGGGGCCCTCCCTCAACTGCAGTATTAGCTCTTCAATGGTTCTATCATGGTAATAAATAATCACTTCAATATATGCTTTCAATAATGGTAATCATTAACAAACCATTCCCCCTCCTCTGCTTACACCTCTCATACTGTGGATGTCCTTGGAAGGTTATACCACTGGATCTCGGAGGGTGAAGAAGATGGGGGAGCCTCATTAGGATCTAGAGGCTTCCCCCTCCCAAGCTAAATACTCAGAGGGGATGGGTTTTTTTCTTTACTGATTCTCTTTAACACTGAATCGCGATCACTAGCAAAATGGTGCAGCCATAGCAATTGGAATTCGGCCACATCGCAATTGCTTCAGTGGGCTCACCTCCATCCGCTTTCATAGACATAGCAATTTTTGGAATCACCAGCGATTCCTAGAAAGCATAAATCACTGCTAAAAGGGCTATGGTGGGTCCAAGGTCCTAGGACAGGTACAAATTAGGACACAGAAGGAGAAGAAAACACATCCTAATTGAGCTAACAATATATACACACTCTCAATTACTGTTTGTGATGAAACGCGGAAAAGCCGCTGTCTCTCAAGGCGAGGCGGCTGTTTCCGCGTCCAGCATGGCGTCACAACGCGGAAAAAACGCCGCATGCCGCTTAGGCAGAGCGGCGGAATCCGCATCGGAGGCGGCTCCCGCACTCAGTTCACTGGATACATTGCAAGACAGTACTGGTGTGGCTGGGACTGATAGTCCACCAAGATTCAGACTTACACGCGCGCGAGCACAGAGGCAGAGTTAAAATAGCAGTTAGAAGGGTGTCGGCTGACCAGCTGGGTCAGCTGACAAATTCCACTGCTCTCATTGGACCAGCAATTAGGGAGGTCCTGGAAAGGTCCTAGAGTATATATACTGCTGGTTGTTCACTTGCTCTTTGTCTGGCGTGCGATCACATATGTGGGAGCACCCAGATCCGTAGTCAGATCCGCAAGTGTGGCGGGACCAGCTGGAGCTGTAATCCTACACTTAGCTAGATTTTGTTGATAGCTTAAAGTACTAGTTTGATTGTGATTATTTGTTATGACTTTTGCCTGCCTTGACTACCCTTCTGAACTCTGATCTTGTACCTTGATATTTCTAATACCCTGTTGCCGAACCCCGGCTCGTTTCTAGACTCCGCCTCAGTCTCCTGATTCTGTACCTCGATATTTCTGATACCCCGTTACTGAACCCTGCCTGTACTTAGACTCCGCCTTTGCCTCCTGATCTTGTACTTTATCTGTCCGTGTGTGTACGACCTGGCTTGTCCGACCTCGAGAACCGACCTTACCGTTAGAGGCGGTTCCTCGCTCTGTTAGCGACCTTTCCTCCTGAGGGTCACTTCCAGACATCCTTCCTACTGTCAGTCTGACTCCTCCCGTCTTGGAGAGCTCAGGTCTGCAGAAGGAATCTGTGCAGTACTCCTTGCTGCACTGAGGCCTAGTCCTCAAAGTGTTACTGTTACACCAAACACTACACTCTACTCAGGTGAACAGAGGTTAGCTAGTATATCGGATTATCGGTGAGACTGCAGATCACTTATAATCTGGTATATATCTGTATTCCCAGTGATACTGCAGATCACCGGTAATCAGATCCTCTCTGTGCTTCACCGATCGTTACACTGTTGCCCAAAATGATCACTAATAATTGTATTGGGGACAGTTATAGGAAACCTGCTGTACAGATACACTACATAGTTGTCTGCTGTATTCCATGGAGAGGGAAGGATAAGCAGGAGCCAAGAAGTAGCCTACTTTTCCTTTAACATCAGCATAGATTGTTAGTGATCCATTAAGACAGATCACTATCTGACATTATCAATGACAATCAAGAATGACAAAAATATAAGGTGAGTACATATCTTAAAAGATTGGGGACCTTACAGTAATATATGTACAACAGGCAGATTCAGGTACCAGCTGTGCTAAACTGGCCACTGCAGAGCCTGCCCTGCACTGCATCCTACAGGAATGTCCAACTCCAGTCTTCAAGGGCTATATCATCCATAGGTTTAGAATGGACAGAAAAATGGAAGAATGTGTTTTCCTTGAGCCACGCCTTTCCTGATTCAGTCCCATCAATTAACTTGAGCTGTGCCAAAAATGTGTGAGGACCTCGGCCTTCGAGGACTGGAGTTGGACATGCCTAGGAGTATAGAAGATACAGCGTAAGGAAATGAATGATTAGCTTTGCAAACTAGTTAATAACCTGTGTGGGTGGAACATTTTTGGTTGAGTAATTAAACACTAAAAAGCAGAAAGGAACCCCAGCTCAATCCTTTTGCATTATACATCTTCCTATAAATAGAAGCTAAAAAGTCTTGTTGGATTTCCAGCATCATCGGTGTCTACTGGTTGCTCCCGCTAACTTCTCAAACCCTAAACAGAAGCTGCTAGGACAAGTCAAACGCCTTAAGCTTTGTACACATGCTTGACAGCCGTCACCCGAAACGAATAGCGGGTCAGCTGAAAATCATTTAAATAAGTCACCCAACGATAGACAGTGATTATCGTATACATAGAATTTTAGGATGAAATCTATTAAAAATCTAACTGCAGCATTGCACTATTTGATGCAGTGCAATGCTATGGGCCCTTGATCTATGTCTGCTCCCGACCTGCCGCCGATCAACATATTCCATCCAACTAATTTGATGAATTTCAGATGATCGACTGATTAGGCTGGCCGCAGCATCGACACTATGGGCCCATGTTCTATGGCTGCTCCCAATTTGCTGCGGATTAATATATTCCATCCAACAAATTTTATCAATTTTCGATTAATTAGGTAAGCCGCAGCATCGATCTTTAGCAGATTCGATCAGAGCGATCAGCCAGAAATCGATGGCAAAAAACAAAAGTGTATTGCCATATTTTAGGATGCTTGGCGGCCTTCACAGCAAACCTTACCCTGCTGCAGAATTCAGTCAAAATATGAATGAAAGGAGTATCCTAGCACAAGATATCAAAACCGTTACTGACAAATGTATTATTTTCAGTGTTGAATTTTTTTTTCAATAAACTGAAAAGTAGTCAATTTATAAACATCTCCCTGTGTGTACTCATCATAATCGCAATGCAAGGGCATTATTGCTTTATATTTGAATCAGTAGTTACATTATAGCTGCACATCAGGGGCGTAGCAATAGGGGGTGCAGAGGTTGCGACCGCATCGGGGCCCTTTGGCCACAGGGGCCCCAAGAAGCCCTCCATCAACTTCAATATTAGCTCTCTATTGGTCCTGTGCTCATAATAATCACTTCTATAGATATTTTGAATAGTGGTAATCATTAACAAACTGCTCCCCATCCCCTTCTTGCATCTCTGACCCTGTAGTTGCCATTGGTAGGTTTTCATGCACAGTATCAATTGTTATGTATAGAGTGCTTCGGGGGCCCCAATGTAAAACTTGCATAGGGGCCTACAGCTCCTTAGCTACGCCACTGCTTCACATCACTGCTGCATTTCACTTTATTACTGTTTGTTTTTATTACTCTTTTCTCTGCTTCAAGGATGCACAAGGTGACGTGACATGATGAAATACACATGTGTAAAGTGCCAAGCACACAAATAACTATGCTGTGCTCCTTTTTTTCTTTCTCTACCTGAGAGAGTTAAAATCAGGTATGCAAATGACAGTTTCTGTCCAGGTCGGGTCAGGGTCAGACTATAGTGTAACCCTCGCTGATAAGGAATTACAGCCATAAAACATTTTCCTGGCAGAAAATAGTTTCTAAGAGCAGGAAAGTGATAAAAAAAGGGTCAGTAGTTCATAGATTTTAGTTATGGCATTTTTCAATGCATGTTTCATTGAGCAGAGACAATGACATAGTAAAAACTTAAAAAGTATATTTAAAAATGAAATAAAACTGTTCAATATCTGGATATCTAAAAAAAGTCATTTTTAGGAGAAGGAGGATAGATACAATTGTTTCTCGTCAGTTTATTTTCACCTCGTGTTTCCTTTACTCTTCAAAATTACGGTTTGTTCCTTATGTGGTGCTCAGATTAACGCTTTAATCTTTCTACTCAGATATCGACATGAGTAAACCTCAAGAGACCGATTCGTCATTTCAGAATCAGGGAATGACTGCACAAGACTCGATGCTGCGCAAAATTTTGGAAGGTAATTTATTCTTTTTGGCAAAAAGGAAAATGTTGAAGTAAAAGACTCACATTTTTTCACTACTGTTTTTATTCTTGATAGCGCTATTTAGGAAGAATGCGAAGAAATGTTGGACATTTATTGTTGTCTGGTGTAAACCAACAGAAGTAAATGCACAAATATATCCAGCAATGCAGCTGAATATTACCTATCTATGACAGTACACACTGCAGACAGTTTAGCTGTGCCTCCAATTTTAGGTAGTAGTTGTAGGTAGTAGTATAGGTAGCCAGGCACAGGAGGAAGAAAGATGCTGCAAGACAGGGGCAGGCTGAAGAGTCAGGGCACTATGCCCTGTCTATCAGCCTGTGAGTGGACATGGGCAGGACTAAGGGGGTGGTGCCAGCCAAGAGCGTAGACAGCTGTGCGTTGTCAGTAGTACAACATTGGCTTATTACAGGTAGGAGAGAAATAGTCAGATACTGCAGCACTGAGCAGGGTAACATTGTACTGAGGTCTTAAGTTCATAGTATGCATTGCTCTGGGGCTGGCCATGTTGGAACTCAGGGGAGTGGATAGACTTGCGTGCGTGTGGCGGGTGCGTGCGCACGTGCAGTAACATGCGGTGGGCGGTGGCGAGAAACAGACCCTAGAGCCCGCTTTTAAACGGGCTTGGGTCTGCTAGTATATAATAAAGCTTGAGATGAAGGTAATCTCTGCGTAGTAAAGATTTTCATAAGGTTTTTATAATTGCATTTTCTAGCAATTTTTCCTACAACTAATGATTACTTTTTGTTTTAACGCTATAAATAGGAACTAACCTGGACATCTATGTTCCAAAAGGAGGTGATGGAGGAGGGGAAGAGGATCAATATGATGTTTGCAGCAATTATCCGCATTATGATGACGTCAGTGAAGCCATTCAGCCCTCATCAGTAGCGGCTAGTCGGCCTCCTGTACCTTACCCTCGACCAGAAGAACCTCCAGATACTAAACCTTACATTTCACAGGGTGCGTGTTGCAGTGTTAAGTTTTATTATTATTATTAATTTATAAAGCACCATCATACTCTGTGTTGTACAAAGTAAGAAGCAAACATGGGGTACATAATAATACAGACAATGGAATACACCAATATACAGCATAGAGAATTGGTACAAAATAGAAAATTGGTATAAAATTCAAAATCGGTAATTACAGTGACAAAAATACCAAAAGGCGCCTTCTGCTTAAACTTATTACTACTTTGGCACTGTATTTGCCCTGAGAAAGGGGGCACAGACCCACGAAACGCGTTGCCAGTTCAAATTAAAGTTTGTTGCTTATTATACGAATTTGTCTTCATTGTGGTAAGTCACCGCACACATTTTAGTTTTTATCATATCAATTTTATCATACCTTGGGTGCCTATTTTCCCCTTTGTGTTACCCACCCTCCTTCTGGAGGGGTGTTCTATTTGATCAGGAGTGTTTTCACCACCCCCATAACCATCTAGTGTTCTTTACAAAGAGAGCGACAGCATCCAGCCCTACTGGACACCCGAGTGGAGTCGGGTTTGTGCATCTCCACCTGCCTACAGTGGTCGGTTGCCCGTCTGCAACCTTCCTTTGTGAGTACCACAATTTACATCTTCACCATTTTACCACTGTTGTGCAGTGGTGCTCAGCAGAGCTCGAATATTCGAGTAGCTCGAATATTCGAGCTCTTTTTCAGCTATTCGAGCTCGGTATTTGAGCTCCGAATAGCTGGAGCTATTCGAATGGGCTATTCGAGTGAACTCGAATAGCCCATGCACTATTCGCGCTATTCGAGCTAACAGCGCTATTCGAGCTCGAATACCGAGCTCGAATAGCGTCATAGCCCAGATTGATGTCCTTAGAACCAATCAGAGGGCTCCCAGGCCCTCTGACGGCAGCCAATCACTGAGGGGGACCCTGGCCAGCCCCTACCCTATAAATAGCGGCCGCCATGTTCCGTTTCTCCGTCCTTGCCCGACTTTGCACAGAGAGAGAGATCTGCTCCTTTGTGCGTTGGCTTAGCAAGAGCTTTATTGTGGTCATTTACCTAGCGGTTTTGCTCACATACACCTCCTATATACACCTATATTGTTGTTAGTTAGATAGACATTGTATTTTAGTTAGTAGCTTTTGTGTTACATAGAGAGAGACTACATAGAGAGAGAGCCTTGCCTGTGTGGGCAGCTGTTCTCTCCTGTCCTCTGTTTATTTCTCATCTATACCAGTATTTCTGCTGTCCTTTAGTACTGATTGATTGTATTTTGTATTGTAGTTATATACTGTAACTGTACTAGGACACTCA